>NW_024465484.1:0-115033 GCF_017591425.1 Ochotona curzoniae
GGAACTACTAGTTATTTCATTATATTTCCTAAACGGCTATGCCAATTAATTCCCCCAAAGAGATTCAGAATTGTAACTGAAAGTTAGAGGTACCATAGTAGTGCCAACTCAGTCCCAAGCATGCTTTCTGCCTTTTGCTTTTTGTTATCCCATAAACTATATTTGACTTCTTGCTTATCCACAAGAAAGGCACTTCACGATCATTCCTTGAGCACCCTGTTTCCTGCATGAATCAGAAGTTAAAGGTTTGATCATTCTGACGCTGTGATAAGGGAATGCAGTTTTCTTTATTTTTCTCTACTTGAACTCAATGCATTAGAACAACCATTTCTATAACAGTGCAGAAAGGAACATTAATCTCAAGCACTTATGATGATTTAGTCCCTTCTGTCTTAAAACTTAATCTCTTCCAGGTGCATTCAGATTTCTTTGAGAAAAACCTCAGTGTTTCAGAATTTAATCTTCATAACTTAAGCATTTGAATTTCTTGCCAGATCTATTCCTATAATGAGACCTCTGACCTTCCTCTGCTCCCCAGCATGCTGCTTACACAGAGCAGTGAATTTACTTGGCATTCTGGTCATTTGGGCAATGGGCAGCAAGTCTTCCCTGATCCCTCTTACAGCAGGTGTTCCTCAACCCTATAGTCTGTTCCCTTCTGGGACCTCTACATTAACAATTAATGAAACTGTTCTTCTTAGCTTAAGTCCCCTTCTGTCATGTGTTCATGGAATCCATCCCCACTGTCACAGCCTCCAGTCTGGAGGTATCCTGAAACTCCCCGTTTTGTACCAGCAGTTTTTGTTTTTGTTGTTGTTGATGATGTTGTTCTACTTGTATTTAGGGTCTAGGTTCACTATCATTATTATTAATAACAGCCTTGTTGAGATATAGTTAAAATACCATGAAATTAAATGCTATATCCATTGAATATAATTCAGTGAGTTTTAGTGTATGAATGGAATCATGCAATGATCAATACAAGGAATTCTCAAACTTAATTCTGATAAAAGCCCATGCTCAATAGTAGACAATACCGTATTCTATACTATTTACAAACTTGGAAACAGCTCATCTAAATGTGCCTTTTTTGGTCATTTTTTCAAAAAGAGATGTATAGTATATGACCTCAATTCCCTGACTCCTTTTATGCATGTGTCAATATCCTATTTTTCAAGGCTCAAAAATATTTTATTATTTATACATGTGCATTTCTGTGCAACCCATGTCATTTTGGTTGCCCATTTATCAATGATAAATATTTATTACACAGAATGCTGTTATGAAGACTGGTGCTTAGATGTTTTGTGTAAGTTTCTGCTTTCAACTTATTTTATGTCTATATAACCAGAAATGTAACTAACATTAATTATATTTTCCTATTTGGTAAGAAACCAGTGGGCTGCTTGCACAGTTGCTAAGCTGTTTCACATTCCATAAAGCAAAGCACTTGAGTTACTTTGTGCATGAAAATTTCTCTCTGCATGTTGATTTCTCTAGAGTCCCATTAGTTTGCATTTTTTAAATTAACAGATATTTTAATGGCTATTAAGTGGTTTATAATTTGGTATGAATTTTCTTTATATTCAGATATTTAAATTTCTTCCTGAGGATCCTACATACCATTTACATATTATCTTTGAAAAATAATGCTCTCTTTTAATTTAATTGTATTCTTTATATTATTGAAATATATAAGACCTTCATGATTTCTAAATACAAATGTCTTTAAAATCATGTGATTGGCAAACATTTTATTTCTTCTATTCTGTGATTTATTTTCACTTCTTTCTTATTCTTTAAAACACAACATTTTAATTCTGATAAAATCTAATGACTTTTTTTTCGTTTTGTCATTTGTGCTTTTATGGAATATCTAATAACAGCTTGAGCAACATTAAATCATGATGATTTATTTCAGTATTTTATTCTCAGAATATCATATTTTGGCTTTTTTGTGTAGATCTGTAATTCAATTTGAGTTGATACATTTGGTATCAAAGGATTTAATGGCATTTTTGAAAGTGTGACTATATAGGGAGTTAGCATTTGGTATAACAAGCTGCCCCATGGAACACCTACATTCTGCATTGGAGTCCCTGAGTCTGAGTACCTATTTGGTTCCCAATTCCAGCTTTTTGCTCATGCACATCACACCATGGAAGCAGTCAAGGGGTATGACTCAAGCACCTGAGTGATTGCCATTCTGTGGGAGACCCAGATAAAGTTCCTTGTTTCTGTCTATTGTATAACCTCATCCTAGTTGTTGTAGACATCCAGGGAGTGATTCACCAGATGGGAAATTCTTTCTCTCTCTCTCCTATCAAATAAATAATACAATATTTTAATGTAGTTTATAATAAATGCATAGGATTCTGGATTCTTAATTCTGTTTTATTAATTCATCTTTCTAGCCCTATGCCAGAAGCATACTCTCTTGATTGCTACAGTTTGCCATGTTTTTTGACACTATGAAGCACAAATTAAATTAAATTGGTTTTTGTATATTGATCTTGTATTATGCAACCTTGTTACATCTGTTGATTAGTTCTATTAGATTTCTTGATTGCTTTCCATTTCCCTTTGTATCTAATTGCTATGGAAAAACTTGTAGTACATTGCAGACTAGAAATCAGATAACCTTTACTATTGTTTTCTTCCTGACCACAAGGAAAAATCCTTCAGCCTTTAGGGCTGATGTTAGCTGTGAGGTTTGTTTTGAGTCTTTTTTCCTGGAAATGTGGAGTGGGAAAAGTTTCCTTCTAGTACTAAATTCATTCTTTCTCTTTCTTTCTTTCTTTCTTTCTCTTTCTTTCTTTCTTTCTCTTTCTTTCTTTCTTTCTTTCTTTCGCTAAAGTTTTATTTTGAATTTTTGAGTTTTGTGGTACAATTTCATAGAGACTGGGGTTCCCCCCCCAAGAAAAATACCATACCCCAACAGATTTTTCCCACATTGCTACAATAGTATAGTCCTTCATAGGAGTCATGATTCCATCAGTCTGTTATTTAAGTGTACCCCAACATTGTTGGTACAGACAATGTCAGGCAGTCAGTATCATATTGTACACTCATGTCCAACAGTTTCATTGGGAGTCCATGATTGATTTGGAATCAGGAATACATATTGCATTGTATTCTCACATCTGGATGTGGCAGTCTCTATTATTCTATCATTATACATTCCCATAAATGAGAAACCTCAAAATAAGGTCAACAATTGGTATGAATTAGAACAATAAAAACAATAACAAAAAACCAAAATTACAGCACCATGGAGTTGAAAAAATTGCACCACTAAGTAACCAACTTATGGGTGACAAAAAGGAAATGCAAAAGTCTCTTGGGAAAATGATAATGATGCCACTGTGTAACCTATGAGCCAGCAATGAATTCAACAAGAAAAGAGAAGAATCTGGATAAATGAAACTGAAATAAAAAACATTAAAACACATGGGATGCAGGAAAAAAAAAAACCAGTATGGATCAGATGATTGAAGTTACACATTCCATGCTGGTTTCCTTATCATAGAGAGAACATATGGTATTTGTTCTTTTGTGATTGATTCATTTCACTGAGCATAAGGGTCTGTAGTTGGGACCACCTATTTGTAAATAGTATGCTTTCATTCTTCTCAATAGCTGAATAACATTCCATGGAGTAGATGTAGCACAGTTTTTTTAACCACCCCTCTTTGGATGGGCATCTGGATTGTTTTGATCGTTTTGCTATCATAGATTGTGCTGTGGTAAATATAAGATTATAGATACCTTTCTCATAAACAGTTTTCATTTCTTTTGGGTATATTCCTAGGAGTGGGTAGTTGGTTCATATGACAGTCTTATTTGCAATTCTCCAAGCACTATTGATTTTCACAGTGGTTGTACTATCCTGCACACCAATCAGCAGTGAAGGAGGGTGCCTTTCTCCACATATCCATGCCAGCAGGTGTTGTTAGTAGAATTTTGAACGTAGGTCAGTCTCACTGGAGTTAGGTGGTACCTCATTATGGTTTTGTTTGTAGCTCTCTGACGGCTAGTGTGCCTGAGCATCTTTTCACATATCTGTTAGCCATTTGAATTCTTTCCTTAAAAAAAAAGAAAGAAAGAAAAGAGGTCTGTTCATTTCCTTAGTCCAGTTTTAACAGTTTTTTTTTTAACTGTCCCTGTATTTTTGACACTCTTTGTAAATCCTGGATATTACTCCCCTATCATTTGTGTAGTGTGCAAACATTTTCTCCCATTCTCTTGGATTTTCTTCACTTTATTGATCATTTTCCTTTGTGTACAGAAGCTTCTTATTTGATGTAGACCCATTTGTTCATTTTGGCTTTGGTTGCCTGTGCTTTTGGCGTCTTTTTAAAGAAGTCTTGCACTGTTCCTAATCTTGGAGTGTGCCTACTCTGTTTCCCTTTAATAGTTTGATGGTGTCTGAGTGTAGATTTAGGTCCTTGATCCATTTAGAGCTGATTTTCGTATAATGTGACTGATGTGGGTCTTGCTTCTTAATTCTGCAGGCTGCTATCCAGTTGTACCAACAGCATTTGTTGAATAGACCAGGCGTTTTGCCTGGCTTGTTTTCAGTTTTCTTGTCAAAGATTAGTTGGCTACACATGTGCGGGCTCCCTTCTAGTGTTCCTATCCTGTTCCATTGATCTTCTCTGTTTCTGTGCCAGTCCCAGACTGTTTTGAGAACCACTTCTCTATATTATGTCTTGAGGTCTGGAATTGTGATTCGTCCAGCTTGATTTCTATTTTTCAGGATAGCTTTGGCTATTCGTGATCTTTTGCGATTCCAGATGAACTTTTGTATCATCTTTTCTATTTCTGAGAAGGATGATGTTGGGATTTTGATTGGGATTGCATTAAATCTGTATATTACTTTTGGTGATATGTTCATTTTGATGATGTTGATCCTGCCACTCCAGAAACATGGTACGTTTCTCCTTGTTTCAATGTCTTCTTTTAAATCCTTTTTAATGTTTTACATTTTTCACCATAAAGGTCTTGCACCTAGTTAGCTCAATTCCTAGGTATTTAAATTCCTCTATGCTATTTCAAAAGTGACTACACTTACAATTTCTTTCTCACCCATGGAATTATTAGTATACACTAGTGCCATTGATTTGTGTTTCTTATTTTTGTGTCCTGCTACTCTGCCAAAACCTCTTATGAGATCCAGTAATCTCTTGACTGACTCTTTTGGCTCTCCTCTGTAGATAATCATGCCATCTGCAAATAGAGATAATTTCAGTTCTTCATTTCCAATTTAGAGTCCTTTAATTCCTTTGTCTTGCTTAGTAGCTGTGGCAATGACTTCTAATACTATATTATAGAGTAGTGGTGACATTGAATGCCCCTGTTTAGTTACAGATTTTAATGGGAAGGATTCCAATATTTCCCCATTAGTATGATGCTGCATTGGGTTTTTGTAAATTGCTTTGATGGGTTGTAGTATGTTCCTTCTATGCCTATCTTGCTTAGCATTTTCAGCATGAAGTGGTGTTTCATTTTATCAGATGCCTTCTCTGCACCTATTGAGATGATAATATGATTTTTATTTTTCAATTTGTTAATGTGATGTATCAGATTCATTGATTTGCAAATGTTGAACCATCTCTGCATGCCTGAGATGAATACCTGGTCTGAGTGAATAATCTCCCTGATGTGCTGTTGGATCCTGCTGGCTAGTATTTTGTTGAGGATCTTTGCATCTATGTTCATCAAGGATATTGGTTTATAGTTCTGTTTTTTTGTTGTTTCTCCCTCTGGCTTTAGTATTAAGGTGATGTTAGCTTCATAGAAAGATTTTTGGAAGTATTCTCTCCGTTTCTGTTGTTGAGAAAAGCGTGTAGAGAGTTGGGGTAAATTCCTCTTGAACCATTAGGTAGAATGCAAGAGTAAACCCGTCTGATCTAGGACCTTTCTTGGTTGAGAGGGCTTTAATTATTGATTCAATCTCAGTCAATGTTATAGGTTACAGGTTTAAACCTAGCTTTCTGTGCCTTCTGGATCTCCCATAACTCTTATATTTGACCTTTTAATAGCGTCTCTTAAATCTTGAATACTTTTTTTAGCTTGACCCAGCTCTTCTAGCTTTTTGATTGTTTCTCCATTTTGACAAGAAATGTCTTCCAATTTGAGATTCTTTCTTCTGCCTCATTCATTCTTTTATTGAGACTTTCCACTGAGTTTTTAATTTGCTATATTATGTCCTTCATTCCCCACAATATGGCTCAATTTTGCTTCAGTGTTGCTAGTCCCTGTATGTCTTATTCTTTAAATTCCTTGAAATCCTGTATGTGCTTCTCATTGTAAAAAAAAAAAAAAACTTTATAATTAGTTTTCTGAAATCTGTTTCCCCTATTAACACTGAGGTTGGCAAAGGCTTTTGCTCCTTTGCAGGGGAGTCTTCAGTACTTTTAATTATGCCTCTGTCTGTGCTTTTGCTCTTGGTCATTGTACTTCTGGCTGAAATATTCTTCTCCTTGGGGCGGATTTCTGCACTCTCTTACCCGCTGGTCTACAGGTTAATGTTATTGATTGTGCTTGGTACCTGGCTCTTTGTTTGTAGTCATTTGTGCCACTCCCTCTAGTGAGGTTCAGGGCTGGGCTTTTGTGCTATGCTTCCACCACAGACTCCCTCCATAGCCCCAGTTTGTGGATCACCACTATGCACTGTGCATAATCCTGTGCTGTGACCACATCATTGTCTATACAGTCTTTCCCCCACTTCCAGTTCAAGCAGTGCCCAGGATCAGGGGAACATCTGCTGTTGTAAATAACTGGGTTTTCTGTAGTGCTGATCTTGCCCAAACCTGCTGGCTGTTATATCTGAGGGACATGTGCATCTATCTTGGTTGGAATTTGCAAGGTATTATGTCAGTATGATCTTCTCTGGAAAATCAGGGTAATGCACTGAGTCTGAAATGATTTTTTTTTTGCTGTTAACTGCTGTCCCAATAGTCCCACAGCCTTTGTCACACTACACAAAATGATTCCTGACATGGTACCAATGGGTTTGTAGGGGCCACCCAGACCTATTTTGGGTAGAACTTGTGGAATGCCACATCGGAGCTGTTTCCTCTGGAGAAGCACTACAAAACACTGAGCTGGAAGTGAACTCGCTCCTACTCTAGTGTATGTGTAGCTCATCATGGTCTCTCCAGTCCCACAGCCTTTGGTCCTGTGCACAAAATGATGCCTGATCACTCCTTGTTCAGTGCATGCAAAGCTCACTGTTCTTCCTCCAGTCCCATAGCCTTTGCCCCACTACACAAAATGACACCCAATGTGGCACTGGTGGAGTTCTGGATCTGCTGGTTGTTAGATCTGGGAGCCACATGGACCCACTTTGTGTTGAACCTGCAGGATGCAAAGTTGGCACTGCGTTCCTTGTGTGATCAGTGTAATCTGCTGAGCTAGAAATAAGCCTGTTCTTGGCTGTCTCTCCAGTCCCACAAGTTTTGCCCCACTACACAAAACAGTGCCAGATACAGCACTGTTGTGGGTCTGTACAGTAATATTTGCCCTGTGCCTGCACAGCCTATTGGAGTCCACTGCTTCATCTCTGCTTGTGGCTGGGTCAAACAAATTAGAAAATTTGGCGATTCCCTAACTGTTTTCATATCCTGAGCCCCTGGTGAAGCTCCCTACCCCAACCACACACACACAATTGGCTGTCTCCAGAGCTCCAGCTGCCAGTGGACCTTGGGTTGTCACTTGCCAGCTGCTGCTGGGTCATCTGGTCACTGCAATACTGCTCTACTGTCTCCATCACTCCACTGTGCCTAAAGGTATCTAGGCACCCCTCCACCATCACCCCTTCCTCCAACCTTTCCTGCAATCTGCCCTCTGTGCTTCACCCCAGCCAATGATTCTTCATCAGCTCTAACCCACCTGCCCCATACACCAGCATCCTGCTTTCCCACTTCCATTGTGTCTGATAATAGGTCAGCTCTATGTCATATTGAGAACCTTGTGTACATGGTGAGTCACTTCACTTGTTGCTTTCAAGACTCTGTATCTTTGGATTAAACCAACTTCATTACAATATGTCCAGGAAGGTGGATATCAATATTTCACTTGTGATCAGTGCAATTCCTGGCTGCGTAAGGTTAGTGTGTATTCATCTAATTTAAGGAAACTTCAGATAATTATTTTCTACAATGTTGTTTCTACTCATTTTTCTTTTTCCTTTTTTGGGGGCTTTCATTAGATATGTTGGTTCATTTGACAATATCCCAGTTATCCAAGAGATCTGTTAGATTCTGTTCTTATTTAATCTTTCTTTTGTCTCTCAGATTGGATACTTTTCATTCACTTACCTTTCACTTTGTTGACACTTTCTTTTACATGGATTAATCTCATCTTGAGTTGCTGCACTCTTTTCTATTTTAATTATCATACTGTTCACAGACACTCCATAATGTATAACAGGCACTTCATAACATATAACAGACACTCCATAACATAGTTTCCGTTTTGGTAGATAACACTCTTATAATCCTTTCAGTTTTCCCTTTTATTTTCTCAACATGATTTCCTTTAGATCTGTGAGCACACTTCAAATAACTGACTTAGAATCTGTCACCAGATCCCCCTTCTCACATGCAGATTGGGTATATTCCTAGGAGGAGTAACCATATATTACAGTAGCATAATCTACAATACCGAAGACATGGAAACAACCAATGAACCCACAATCAATGTGAATCAGAGTGCTTATGATCTACATCAAAAAATTGTAAAACCCAATATACCTTTAAAACACTATGCTACTTGGAAATGGGGTGGGAGGGCAGAGAAATCTTCCATCTCCTTAGAATGTGTGAGGAAGACGTGAAGTATCGCCTGTCAGGAACATAAAAGGTAACTTATAGACAACAGATTCAAATCAGCATTAGACAACAGTAAAACTACAAAGACATACAGAGGGAATCAAGATCAATCCTGACAACCTAGTAAGAGGAGGTCATATACACAGAGCAAGGGGGGAATGCCAGAGTGGAGCAGGGGGACAGGAGGAAGCTTGTATCCCAACCCTGCACCAAGAACTATATCCCAACTGCCAAAGAGACTACGGGGAATTGGAGTGCCTTCAGAGGCTGAGAACTCTGAGGTCATCCACTGCCATTTGGATCTACCACACGGGATGGAAGAAGACCAAATCCTTCCTTTAAATGATCCAAGGTCATCAGAACAACAGCCAGGAACCCTGAGCGGTCTGCAGAAACAGAATAATAAACTTCCTTCGGGACTAGGGGGAGGAGTTTTCTCTGGTCCTTGCTTAGTTCCAACTTTGGATCCACACCCTCTCTTGCAATGACCATCAGGATTGCTTCACAGCTCCACCATAAACACACACACACACACACACACACACACACACACACACACACACACAAATTAGACTAGTCAGAGTCAGATAGAGAATAAAAAGGAAAGCTTGGAACCAGACAGGAAATGGTCAGCGTGGACTCACACATACCTTACCAGGTAGGACACAAAGATTAGTTACTCCTCACTAAGGTATTAAAGATTTCTCTGCACACCCCTCCTAAAATTGTTCTGCACCTCACCTGTTGTTAAGAGTTATAACCCAGTTTAGACTATCCTAAATTCTGCCAAGTTCAGCAAAATTAATGCTTCAACACAATGAACTGCTAAATACTAAAGTGAAAATATACATGAGACAGCTGAATAGTAATCTATAGCCATTTTAAGGCGTATAAAAGCCAGTAGTATATAAACTAAAATTGAAATGTCAATGAAGTAGTCACAGGGTGTGGTTAAGAAACTGCGTGGTTTTTTTTTTTTAGCATATTGGTTACTCAATACCATGTCAATTAATTCCATAATGTTGTAAATTGTCGTTGATGTTATGTTGTGGCTTTAAATTGATCGGGATGATATTCTGCCAGCTCTGCCTTCAGACCAGAGATGGTCTCCCCAAGAAACTGTTGAATTTATCTGGACAATAAGAAGCTGGACTCTATGCTTGGTACATGCTTGCAATGAAAGAATCTTGACTGAATCTGAAATGTAATTCAGCAACAAGGTGGAGGAATCCACCATGGGGGGAGGGTACGGGGAGGGTTTGGGGGAATCCCAGAGCCTATGAAACTGTGTCATATATATATATATATGTCATATATATATATGTCATGCAGAGAATTACATTCTGCTCTAAAGTGCATGCATTACACACAAATGAACATGTTCTCTCTAGTCCTGAGAATATACAGTATTTTTCAAACTACTGATTTGTTGATGAGCTAGATATGGTACTAGTGCAAATTAATCCATCATTCATATTTTCTGTTTTAATTATCATGCTGTTATACTGAAATTGTTTGCTTTACTTTATTAAATACTTCTTGGGTTACTGCTGGCTAGTTTGGAGAGCCACCCCCTCCAATTCTCTGACATTTTATCAATTTATTTTTATTTGTAAAAAAAATTATTTATTTGAAAGGTAACTTTTTTTTAAAGATTTATTTTTATTATTTTTTTATTGGAAAGGCGGATATACAGAGAGGAGGGACAGAGAGGAAGATCTTCCGTCCAATGATTCACTCCCCAAGTGAGCGCAATGGCTGATGCTAGGCCGATCCGAAGCCAGGAGCCTCTTCCAGGTCTCCCACGCAGGTGCAGGGTCCCAAAGCTTTGGGCCCTCCTGGACTGCTTTCCCTGGCCACAGGCAGGGAGCTGGAAGGGAAGTGGAGCTGCTGGGATTAGAACCAGCGCCCATATGGGATCCCGGGCGTGCAAGGCGAGGACTTTAACCACTTGCGCCACCGCGCCGGGTCCTGAAAAGTAACTTTACAGAGAAAATGAGAGAGAGAGAGAGAGAGCAATCTTTCATCTGTTGGTTCACTCCCCAAATAGCTACAATAGCCATAGCTGTGCCTATCTGCAGCTAGGAGCCAGCAACCTCCCCTAGGTCTCCCACATGGGTGTTATCATGCTGTTATTACTGAAATTGTTTGCTTTACTTTATTAAATACTCCTTGGGTTACTGCTGGTTAGTTTGGAGAGCTCCACCCTCCCCCCCACACACAATTCTCTGACATTTTACCAATTTACTTTTATTTGTAAAAATATTAACTTATTTATTTAAAAGGTAACTTTACAGAGAAAATGAGAGAGAAAAAAATGAGAGAGAGCAATCTTTCATCTGTTGGTTCACTCCCCAAATAGCTACAATAGCCATAGCTGTGCCTATCTGCAGCTAGGAGCCAGCAACCTCACCTGGGTCTCCCACATAGGTGCAGGGACCCAAGAACCTGAGCCATCCTCTGCAGCTTTCCCAGGCCATAAGCAGTGAGCTGGATTGAAAGTGTAGCAGCTGGGCCTTGAACCAGGAACTATATGGGGTACTGGTGCACTGGCAAAAGATTAGCCTAACATGGCTCCCAACTTGCTCTTTTGTATGCAAAATATTTCTACTCCATTTTTTTCTTCTTAGTAACTATCATTTTTTTTAATAACTGCAGAATACAAACTTATTGGCTAACACCCTTTGTGAAGGGTCATCAGGTCAACTAACTGAGTTTGTAATGATATTGCAGGTACAATAAAAGCAATTAAAAGCAACATAAAAGAAAATCCCTCAGCTTCAGCAGCACAGAATCATATAATAGTGAGGCCATTAAGCATGGACAGCTGGAGCAGCCTGGCCAGCAGGTAAGAACCTGAAAGAACTTTGATCCCTAAGGTATCCTTAGACTCTCTTGCAAATAAAACACATACCAGAACAGTTTTGTTTTTATCAGCTCCTATACTAACCAATGGGACTGCTCCTCAGCACAATGAATTCATATCTACTTTCCCCCATATTGTTAAGCCAAGCAAATATAGCTTCTTTCATCATTGATCACATTATCTATACTCATAACAATCAAATGCTATACACCCATTCTCTTATATAACCTTTTAGGTCCTACAGAAATATTGCTGGGGCTAAGTTTAGCTTCTCCTAAATGTGTCTTTTCCATTCCCTTTTACAAATGAATTGGTGAAGAAATGGTCTTAGTGTTTGCATCTGCAGAACACTACCAATGCGTTGCTCCCCTTCCACCTTTTTTTTTTCTCCCTCAGCTCCTTAATACATTTAAACCCCTATCAAGTCTTTAGATGGAGGATAAATGGTTTACTTGATTTTAAATAATGAATCCAGAAGTTCTGTCATTTTGAACTTTAAGGGAAAAAACTGTGTGTGTATTGAAAACATTCCAGTTTGGCAGATACAATAAACTAAGAAGATCTGCAGTGATTGAGGATAGTGATTGTGTAAGTAAGCATTATATTACCAGTAGAGCATAACCATGATGCTCTAGCATTATATAATGCATTGCATACTTTGTAGAAGCCTTTATGTAATGCCGGAATGAGATTAAGTATTTAAGGCATTTTGATGTACAGCCATTATAGAAGACAGTATGAAGCTTTCTAAAACATTGAAAATAACACACACATGATGTAGCAATCTCATTTCTGGGTATTTATGCAAAGGTAGTGAAATCAGAATCTCAAATTTTACTGTGCTCTTATGTCCCATAATCAACCTCAGTGTCAGATAAAGATGAGTGATTAAGCAAATGGCACACACACAGAGTCATATACACTCACATTCTCACACTGGACTAATATTCATTCTTTTAAAAGAAGGAAATGCTGCCATTGCAACAACACAGATGGACCTGGAGGACACTGCACTGAAGTAATCCAGATACAGAAAAACATATTACATGATCTCACTCATGTGTGAAAATTCTGAGAGCACTCACAGGATCGGAGAGTAGAATGATGGCTGGCTGAGGTTGTGTGGTGGAAGAAAGAGGGTGATGTTATCAAAAGGGTGCAAAAAATACAGTGTGTAAAATCCTGCTATCAGTAAGCACTGGCTAAATGTTTCTTATTGTTGTAATTATCAAGCCTCATGTCCAGGAAAGTATATGAAAATGGGCTAAGTAAATACATATCAGTCCATGGTACTTGATCTTGCTTTTTATATAGCTTAACTCCCTTCAAATATGAAGAATCATGCTTCCATTTAACTGAAGATTCTGGGTTTACATGTCTGGTTGATGGAGGTTCTCCCATAACTTCCAAACAAAGCATGGCAGATTATCAAGTGTTTGAGCCACCACTTGGTACATGAACTTTGTAACATGGGGGTAATTAATTTCTGCCTTTCCAGGGTTTTATGAAACATGGTGATAGAGTTGTGATTATTTCTGGGAGAGGGTGAAGAACTGTATGAGAAAAAAGGCACTAACCAATTTCTGGAACTCTAATTTTTCTTCACTATTTCTAACAACCAAAAGCTATACACTAGAATTAGGAGTGCAAATTATTTTTATTTTGGTTTGCCTTTGAAAATCATTGGAAAATTAGTTTTCATGGGGTGATTGTTGTGTACTAATTAGGCATTGTGAGGTACTTTTGTGGACATTAGAAACTGTGTTGCCAACCCTCACACAATAGTTCAGTAAACAAGGTAAATCCAGAAAAGCAGAAAATACAGAGGCCAGCTGAAGCAGCATTCTTTCAACAGGTACAGGGATAGTTCTAAAAGAAAGTTGGAGAAGGAATAGGTCAGCAAGAACTAGGTAAACTGTGACACGGACAACATGGCACCTTCTCTGGCCAGCCTGAGGGGCAATGTCATGAAAAACAATATTTCACGTTTCTCAGGAAAACATACTTCTGAGTATTAGCATTGGGCATGTGTATGTCTCTGTACGTTATGCTTATGTTCATGCAAAGTTGTCACAAGAACATCATTCAGATTCAGAAATGGTCTTGAGGCTATGAAGCCAGCATATGCAATAGCCTATAAAATGCTCCAATCACATTTGTGCTTTCTTATGTACTTGTCCACATTGTTTCCTCTCTGGTAGCAAAAGCTTAGCAAGCCATAGATCACCAAAAGTCCCAGGAAATTCTGAAATGAAATTCTCAGCATTGCTTTACTGGCTTTTTACTTTAGCCCAGCTGCAAACACAAAATATCACTGTGATTTGTCTCGTTGTTCATGATAAAGGAGGAAATGGGCTTCATGTAGGATTGGTGCAGGCAGTCTGGTCCACCTGTACACCTCCTCCATCAGTCATGCATTTAGTTAAAGAATCCCCCAAATCGCTTTAAAAGCCCTAGAAAGGGTCAAGCACATTATAGGAACCCGGCCAGATCATTTCTGCAATTGAGGATCAATTCAATTTCACTTCTTAATTCAGTAACAAGATGTGTTGTTCTTGAATTGACCCACACAACTCGGAAGGACGACTAAAGCCACACTGTTGATCCTCTCACATGCAGCTACCATGTTTTGGCGATTTTGCCTTCTACCACTTTAGTTGAAGTCAATCAGGGCTCAAAAATATTCAGTAGAAAATTCCAGAAAGAAAAAAATTCATATGATTTTGAAGTCATCTTAATATATTATTGTAGTAGTTCTATTTTGTTGTTATGATTGTTAACCTCTAAGGTGGCGTGAGTTTTAAGTTGGACTTTATCATGGGTATTTATATATAGCTTACACTGCCATTTGGTGTTTGTAAAGTGTTGGGAGATGTGGGAAAGAGCACTTCAAAATACATCTTCATGCTGAACAGATCGACAGAGGAAATTGCTCTCAACAGATATGCAGCTTACCCTGAGCCCCAAACTTTCCCGCCCAGGACACAGATACTGGCTTTTATTAATGGTGTCAACTGTTCTGGGTTATGTCTCATTTGTTCTCACATTGTAGAAAATCCCCAATACAAGATTCATAAGATATGAAGGGATTTAAATGATGGTCCCTGTGGGGAATGAGTGAGAAAGAGGGAAATTATCTTTTTTATCTTTCTCCTTGATCTTCCATCTTCTAATGATTTCAGCTCCGAGAAACCCACACGCATGTTTTCCCAGAAACTCTTCTGCACAAAAGCTGTCAGTTTGTACTTACCAGACACAAAGCAAAGCTTTACAGAGACACGTTCCTCTGTGAGCTCAGCCTTGGGTTTATATAATGGAAACACCATCCAGTTGCTGCTTTCACCTGTGCTGGACCACTCTGATCTTGGCTCACACTTTTCAGCAACGAAGAGGGACGGAGGAGTGATAGGTCTTTGTGGAGACTTTATAAACAGAAAATGCGAACATGGATTTGATAGAATCCCTCTGTAATGCTGCTTTAAAGGCAAACAAAGTGCTATCCATAGCAGATGAGGTTTGCCTTAGAACATAGTTTACACTTTCCTACATGAACTCAGATAAGATTACATTGACTCAAATGATAACCTGAATTTAGATCCACCTTTAGTTTAAGACAGCGTTTGCAAATGGAACTGTCATACCATCCTTTGCTATTCAACGTGATCTCTGCTGTCAATAGTTTACAGTGGTTCATGGTCTATTGAAGACTTTGTGTATGCAGAAAATCAGAACATGCCAGGATCCACCGGGAAGGGTAGAAAATAAAACTCACCAGAAGCCCAGTTACACTCATGCATTCAATGCTTTGGGGCCATGTAATTGTGCTCCTACCACTGAAAATGGCCAAAGATCATTCATAAACACGGGAGGTACAGAAGGCTATCTGGGCAGAGGGTTTCAAGTGTTCTCTCTCTCACATGCATTCTTCCTCCTGCCTTGCCAGCTTTTCCAATGGGCAGGAGAAGCATTTCTCTTGTAGCATTGAAGTGACCAATTTAAGTCTTGCGAGTGTTATATCCCAGGAAACCCCAGTCACAAGCAAAGTGGAGCAGTGGATCACATTTCAATGGCCAAGAGCACATTTTTTTTTTTAATTTTTGTCTTTCCAAATATGTTCTACAGGTTTTTCCAGATGACAGTCTGGCTATTGGCCACATCTGACTTAGCTTCAAATCATACAGTAAGGAATTAAAATATGTTTGCTTTCATGCAAAATAAATTTAGAGATTTAGGAGCCAGTGTTGTGACCTGGCCAATTAAGCCATCCCTGCAATGCCAGCATCCCATGTGGTAGCAGTTCATGTCCTGATTGCACCAGTTCTGACACAGCTCACTGATAAAGTGCTTGGGAAAGCAGCAGATGATGGCTTAAGCCATGTACACATGTGGGAGACACTGAATAGCCTGCTGTTTCCTGGCTCCCAGCTGGCCCAGCCCTGGATGTGGTAGTGATTTAGCCATTTAGGGAATGGTGCTCTCTCTCTCTCTCTCTCTCTCTCTCTCTCTCTCTCTCTCTCTCTCTCTCTCTCTGTATCTCTGTATGTATGTATATATATACAGAGAGAGAGAGAGAGATACCCTTTAAAGGTTGTCATCTACCTACTTGGGGATGAGGACCCCCGGGTACGCTGTGTTGAAGCAACCTTCTTGATAAGGTACTTGCTCTTTCCATCTGCTCCGCCTTTCTGGATGAAGGAAGAGGGCCAGGATATATATATATTGAGAGAGAGAGAGAGAGAGAGAGAGAGAGACCCTTTAAAAGGAATAAAAAACTTTAAAAAATAAAACCTGGTCATATGAATGATCCTTCAGAAGTTCACAGGAAATGTGTGTTATATATATAAAAAATTACATGTGGATTTCTAAAAGTTTGCCATCAAAATAAATTTATGTTTTCATTTTCCTTTTCCACAAAGTTTTTTTTTTTAAGATTTTTTATTCGAAGGGAACAACCGCAACCAGAGAGAAAAAGCTCTCCAGGTGAGTGTAGTAAGCCAGTGCTGGTCCAGGCTGAAGCATGGGTGGCAGGGGCCCAAGAACTTGGCCCATTCTCTGCTGCTTTCTCAGGTTCATTTGCAAGGGAGCAGGATCAGAAATGGAGCAGCAAGGACAAAAATTGGGATGCCAGTGTCACAGGTGGCAGTTCTACCGGCTACATCATGATGCTGCAACTATCCCCAACTCAAACTTGGTGAAATATCTTCATGCATCATGTCCCATGAGATATCATGATAGATGTGCTCCCATTTTATCCAATAGGGTGAACTCAGCAGGGATGGCTGGCGACGCTGCTGAGTGGCAGCTCAGATGGCAGCTCATGGCACAGGAAATGACCACAAAGATCTCCCCAACCTAGAAAAGGGACTGCACCCTCTTCCTCTGGAGATCCTTCCATGATTGGTCCTGACTATTTCTTGGAGTTCACAAGATCCTCTTTGGCTTGTCAGATGCTGCTTCATTAGGAGAAAAGAAACAATCTAACAGCATTTGCTTTTTGAAACTTTTTCTCTAACAGGTTAAAAAAATGATGTCAAACCAACAAACACAGAAAACTGACATTAGATTAGACTCAGATTCTTCTATTTGACTGGGGTGTGTATGTGCAGGTTTTACAGATGTGTGTGTGTGTGAGAAAAAGAGAGAGGAAAGAAAGAGAGTTAGAAGGGAAGAAATGAAGCAGGATACAGTGGGAAAAAGTGACTACTTAAACTTCCCTTAGAGTCACAAGTTTGGTGATTTCTCTATTTTTTTCCCATATGACTAAAAGCAATGGTCAAAGTCAACAATAAATCAGGTTTTTCAAGACAGACATGTACTGCCTCACGTTTTTGCTATGTACAAAGTTGCCAGACAGAAGATAGTTGTTGCCTGAAAGATACAAAATTCCCAGCACCATCAAAGATTATAGGCTCATGATTTATGGTTGTTTAAACCACCGGATGCGTGGCACAATAATCAGGAAGAATAAGTCATTTCAGTCAAGCTGACATCAAGGCAGATATTGCAATATCTTGCAGTTAGATAAAGGGCAAGAGCTCACTAAATCTACTAAATGTATAGGCAGGCCCTAAGTGCAGAAGAAGATAAAGGATTGCATCATGACCTTGGCTGATCTGAGGAGAAAATTACCTTCTCAGTGTTTCCAAGAACTTTTCCCTGCTTTGTTCCTCTTCCTGTCCCACAAGCTTATGTCTGATACTTGTGTCTCACTTTGAGTAACTTTATTTTGCCTGAAACTATGACTTTATGATAGCAAATTAGAAATGAAGGTGACTGGGGAAAACAAATTTGCTGACCACTTTCTAAGCATGATATCTTCAGATGAAGTGCTAAGTAACAAGGTGTTTTAGCTCCAAGGGGTAAACCCTAATCCTTAAACTTGGATAGCAAAAGGTTGTGCTTCTCCTAGGATGTGAAGCAAAGAGTCACAGGAGAGAGCTCTCACAAGCTGCCCACCGCCAGGGCTGGATTTGGTGACATAGCACAGAATGCCACCAAAAGATGTTTTGGGAACAATGACAGATATTTTTAAATATGTGAATAACGTAAAGAAAGAAATAAGCATAGAGGCAGATAAGTAAAAGCTCTTGTGGCCAGAGGAGCTCCTGGTATGCTGGATTATGTGATTTATTGTCTTTATTGTGAGACTTTTTAGAATCTTTCCTTTGCTAAAGCACAGTGTGAATTTCCAAGAGGGACCATGTCCCCTTGATTTTATTTGACAACAGAAACATTTCATAAGGACTTTTTCTGTTGCTAATATGCCTTGGAAAGTATTTTGGGGGAAGGGTTTTACAGTAGATTTGTGCTATGGAAATCTCTGAGATCTTGGCAGCTCAACATCATGCAGGTTTGTTTCTTGTTTATGCTATATGTGCAGAGCAGGTCAAGTAATCACCCATGCACACAATGACCCGAGCTGTGAGAGAGGCTGAAGCATCATGCAGGGGCCCTTCATCACCTCTGCCAGCATTGGAATTTCATGGAACCAAATCAGTCCAATGGCTCCATCAAACTGTCCATATACAAGAGACTAACTGAAAGGGCTATTGTGAAAATGGCTAGTCTCAACCTCAGCATCGTATTAAGCTGCCAACTCTACAATTTGGTAGTTCTTTGATTTGTAGCACTGACAGTGTCTGGCAGAAATAAATGCTCACCGGATTTGTCTATTGCTTCCCATGCTCCCCAGCCCTCATAAAGTTAGCAGAAGCCATATGACTAGTTCTGCCCAATGAGATGTATGCTGCAATGCTACCAGTCACTTTGTGCCAGTAGTGATTAGAAGTGTGAGCTTGATTCTCCAGTGGCTCTCTAATCCCCTGGCTGCTGATGGAGAGAAGGTAATTTCCCTTCCTCTGGCCCAGGTGATAGATGTAACAAGGATTTGAATAGCTGTATGCGGTTGATGCCTATTTAACTGAGTAAAATAAAAGGGAAATTTAAAAATATATGGGAAGGATAACTTATTTTGAAGCAAAGAAATGTGGAAATCTATGCACAGATGTTTTCATGATATGCATGGACTCTTTGAAGGTTGTTGAATACAGTGTGGGTTGGGAGCACATGATGCTATGTTAGATATCCTGGGATTCTGAGGCTCTTCTCCCGCCTGAGTCTAGAATTCCCCGGATGTACCTCTGACATCTCTAACCCTGAACTTTCTGTGACTCCAGAGGGATAATTCAGTTTCCCCCCAAATTCAAATGTGTATGCCCTAGCATTTGTATCGCTTTTTGAGATGTCATCTAATGATTTGATTAAAATTATTGCAGAGCAGCATTGTGCCTAGCAGCAGTGTGTGATGGTCATGTGGACAATTTTTGTCAGGACCTAGGTCAGGATGGAGCCAGGTCCAAGCTCCAGTGAGGAGGCTAGTGACAGAAACTGTCAGGAGGGCAAAATGCATTTGGTATGTAAGGGGGTTTCAATAGGGACTTAAGGCCAAAGATCTGGAAGAGACTTGGGAATAGAAAATAGGTTAAGGATAGGGAGGTCTCCGGTGATGATTCTGTCACTGCCTGTTCAGTTCTACATGGAAGTGCCACAAACTAGTCATGATTCCCACCATAGAATCATGGCAGCAATGTTAAGAGCAGACATAATGGTTGTCAAAGTACACATTGTGTAAGTTAAAAAGAGGGTTTAGCTTAAAGTACTAAGATGTTCTTTAACCATGGCTGGGTCTGGTCATTCGGCTTCTGTTGCCCTTCATGAAAACTTATTCTGGAGTCTCACAACACAGACATCACTCTCCTTACGTTTTGTTTATTTGTTTGTTTGTTTGTTTGTTTTGTTTCTTCCTTGGGCCAAGGCTCTGATGATGAGGTTGACATCCTGGCATTGTTATGTGGAGCCCCAAATGTTCTCACATGAATTCTGGCCTTCTCTCTGCCTAGGACTTATCTCAGTGATGTGGAGAGAGAAAATGAGCAGCTGGACAGCAGCGGCATGTTCCACTGGTGCAAAGCAGTCGCTCTGGAAAAGGTGATCTTGGTAGGTCATCTCTCATCAACACTCAGGATAGCACCTAGCATCTCTGGTTAAATGCTCTCTTATGGCCATCTGTCATTTCTCTGTCACCTGCGAATTTGATAGGACAAATTCATACCTCCCTTGGTACATAAGTGGTATGCAACATATGTGGTACTCAACAAACTCTGGGTTTAATGCAATTAGATATCCTCATCTGTTTATTTCTCCTTTTTACATGTCAGCTGAATCAGTTACAGAGTCATGCTCTCCTGAAATTTGCTAGTGAATCTGACAAACTTGAAAGCACACAAGAAATGCGCAGCTTTCAAGGACTGAATAGTCTTTGCTCTATTTTAAAGTAAATGCACATTTCTCTAATTTATTGGTTTGAATTTTTTGGACTTCTTTTCATAGTTAAACTTGGCTTTTCCTTAATGCTGTATTTATAGTTAATACTTTAACCAAGAAAGTGTTTCTTAATTGCTTCGCTTTTCAGGCCCATACAATCTTGATACGGCCTATCTCTGTCTAAAAGAGGTGAACTCACTCAGCTTACGGGAATAGCGACAGCTGGGATTTCCAAAGCCTGCTCACCTAATCTAGGCTCTGACGCCATTTTTCTGAAACCCCATATATGCTTTTTCCCAGATTTAAAAACTTAAGTATAATCTTGGGTGTTTACTTCACAAGAAATATTTAGTAAATCCAACTAATAGTAATGACCCATTCCATGTTGTGTGAGTGACAATTCATTTTCTCATCTTTGGCTAATTTCAGATAATGGCAATAATTAGCAATAAATCATCCTCATCATTTCTCCTTCCAAAATCAGTTTAGTTCATTTTTTCCTGTCACACACACACACACATACTCCTTGTGAATCATGGTCTGTGTCCTTGTGTCTTAACAGAATGTGATCCAGTTCCTTTCTTTTTTTTTTTTTTTTTGACATGACAATCACTCATTTGATCAGAAGCAGATAGTATCAACAGAGCTGTAGCATCAACAGAAAAACTAAGGGCTATAGAAACTCATCATTTTTCTCAGCATATTAGCAGCAATGTTCTATGGTAAAGTACACAGAATCAATATCCATTAAGAAGGCCAAACACAATTTCAGTGGAAGGCAAAGCTTCAGAAAGTTTGGGAGGTTGGTTGCAGACTGAGGTCCCAAGAGGTTAACACATGGAAAGAGCAGACCTTGTATTAGTGCATATTGACTAGGCACACAGATCTCTATGACAGCTATTCCCCTTATTAAATTTGATGTGAATTAGTTCAGGATGGCAGCTGACTGGTAAAGTTAAGCAATGGCTTCTTGCTTTAGAAAAACTAAGACTTCGAAACTTTCATCCTTATGGGAGGAATGTCTATATTGCAAAGTACAGGGAGTCTTTGAGCTGGATATTTTTCTGCAGGAAAGTCAACTGGAAATGGTTGATCTGGGGTACTTTTGCACACATAGCACATCATTCTCTTATAAAAGGCACCATCTTTTAAAATTGTGACATAGTTTTGTGCGAAATTGCCTCCTGAGCTGTGCCCATCAGCACACTCCACTGTAGATCTTGTTTTTAATTGTTTATCTCCACTCAGAAGAACAGTTGGTGGATTTCAAACACTGCATTAAATACCATTAGAGGCTTCATTATTCATGTAAAGCCTAATCAGAATAGCTAGAAAGAATTATTTAATAGATTTGGTTAAGATTCTACCACTGTATAGGAAGGGTCTCTAGACAGGTATCTTTATTTCCCTTCACAGGGAGATTCAATAGTTTAATAAGAGTTCCTTGTAAACACTAATTTGATCCACTTTAATGTTTGAAATGTCACACGTTACTTACTTATCCTGAAAGATGTTGACAATTGCAATCAGGAAAACCTACATGGGGATCGACAAGGGAAACATCATAGATCCATGGGAAATATTCTAAAATTTTATGTACCTGGAAAGGCATAAGATGCACTTACATGAAATTTAAATCCATTTCATTTCTCCTGTGTAAGCTTCCAGGTCCTTTGAAGAGCTAGAAATTCAGTGAGATTTACACTGAATTAAGTTAATTCATGTGTTGAGCATGGTATTCCTTTGATTTTTGTGGTGGTATGTCTCAAAATTTCCAGGGTATGCTAAAACACACAGCAGCACAAGTTCCCTAAATAAAATGGCACAGTAGTAACTAACTCACACAAGCTTGGATACTTAGTATCATTTCTAGATTACTTATAAATACCCATTACTTATAAATCACTTATAAATACTACAATGTAAGCTCCATGGAAATAGGTATTAACTGTATTAGGGAATAATGACAAGGAAAAAGAAGTCCGTATGTGTTGAGAACAGACCCATTTTAGTTTTCTTTGGTTTATAATCTTGTGTTCGTTCAATCTGTCAATGTACATACCCAAAATGTGAAGAGTGGCCTATACAATGTTTTCAGCTTATGAGTTCATTTTCACCGATGGGAGGGGTGTTTTACCATTTAAAAATAACTACTTGGTGATAAGAAAGGTTAGGCATTTTGTTCAGTCGTAAGGGAAGGGTAGTTTAAGAATACAAGATGAAATTCCACCCCCTCCAAGTTGGGTGCTCTCTTTTATTACATCCTGAGGTGAGTGGTCCAATCACTGAAGGAAACCAGACATAGGTTTGCCATAAGTCCCCTACAGAAGTATTTGGGAGACACCTAATTTAAATGTATTGTTTTCAGCTTAAAAGTACAGGGGGCATGTATTAATATGCAATGTTTCACATAAGGCATATTCAAATGTTTAGGATGAAATAGAATTCTCATAGCCATGACATTTTTTTGTGTACTTTGCAAAATGAATTTCCTCAATTGGATCTGTTTAATCAGTTTAGTGTATCAATTTGAATCATGTGAAGCTGCCAGTATCCAATTACTTTTAAGTAAATAAGAAAGAGAAGGAAGGAAGGAAGGAAGGAAGGAAGGAAGAAAGAAAGGAAGGGAGGGAGGGAGAAGGAAAAAAAAGAAGTGAGGAAGAAAGGGAGGCAGAGGTGGAAAGAAAGAGAATATGATATGTGATGGAACAGATTTCAAGGGTAAACACTGAAAGTGATCACATTCTAACATGCTTCTGCTTAGAAACGCTCAGGTAAATCAAAACTCAAGTTTCGGAACCACATCGTCGCATGTGTCTTTGGGGACAATCACTCCACACTGATGGGTCTTCGGAACTTTGTAATGCCCTTGAGAGCAAGCAACTACACTCGGCGGGAGCTGAAGGACATTGTGTTCATCGGGTCTCTGGATTATATGCAGAAAGAATGGAGGTTTCTTCGGAATTTCCCACAGATTTATGTTATGCCTGTAAGTGTACCACACATAATTGTGAATGTTTGTTATAATATAATACATAATACAATAGTACTAGCATTGATATGATAATAGTAATAATAACTTGCCTTTGTGTCATACATGTTGAGTACCAGAAACTGTTCTGAAACTTCTAGAAATCTATCTAGATGGACAAGTGGATAGATACACATTGGCTCTGAGAAACTTACACACAGCTGCTAACAAATGATAGGGAAAACTGTGTCAGATAGCAGCTAAATAAGTTACAAAAACCAAACCAGTGAAGGCTGAAGGGCTTTGCATCAAGCCACCCATCAGTCCCCTGAGCCGGGAAACAAAGTCCACCACCTGACAAACTTGTCCCTACAACCATCTCTCTCTCCTTAGGGATCGGCACTCTACCCTGCAGACCTGCGTGTGGCCAACATAGAGTACTGCTCCATGTGTGCCATCTTATCACCCCCCTCCAGGCCGTCCAGCAGCAAGATTCAGGTAGACACAGAGGCAATCATGGCTACCTTGAACATCGGATCCCTGCGCGTCAGCACCAGTGCCCACACCACGACAGGTCAGAGCAGCACTTGTGGCAGGAAGATGCTAGGAAACATGGAATAGGCAAGGAGGAAAACTTGTCTCTAATGAGCTTGAAACACAGGGGAGAAAGAGGTTGAACAATCAAGATCTTTTCCCTGAAAAGGATTTCCTTTAAGACCCTGCCCACCTCTTGCAATTCTGTAGCAGGATTGTAATACTACATCGCCCTATAATTTAGTACTAAGAGGAAAAACCATAAGGAGTTATATGCAGTATTGTTTTCCTACTTTAGAAAGAAAGTTCACAGAGTTGTAACAACTATTATTTCTGTGGTTATTTGAATATCGGTGAGCAGAGCAATTGTTGTGTTCATTATAAATCAGTTCTCATTGGATCTTACAGATATATAAGTTATAAATTTTGATTCCACGAAAGCATGGGACTACAGTTGTTGAACAAAAACTGCTACAAGATTAGGCACACCCTCACCAGGCAATCAAACCTGACTCAGTATCCAGGGTATCAGGGTGTCATAGCCTTTGCAAAGCAGCTCTTTGTGGCTAACAAAGTGCTGCACAAAAGCAAACTAAAACAAAGCAAACAAACAAACAAAAAAAACAAAAACATCAGAGGCTCCCAAAACATGCTGTTGCATTCTGCCACACAAAGCCTTAGTTCAGCTACTTGGGTCACTGTTCATATTTGTATATGATTTACGAGTGTTTATGTGCATGTTGTGACTCTCCATAATGGGACAAAGAAGAAGTATCTACTGTAAGGGGAAAAAATTATCCATGTACAGATGAAAATTTGCACACAAAAGTCCAGGATGAACTGACAACACTGTAAACCATTTGGTTAATGATGAGTGTGAGTAGAGGGCTTCCCACTATGATTCGTTTTGAAACCTCACCTCCTATATCAGCTAGAAAGACATAAACCCATGATTCTAACTCTGATTTCCTTTATACCTAGCAATTTTCAACATGCCTTCCTCTAACAGATACAGATTGCTTTTGTAATCCATGTCAGGTACTCCGGCACAGGCCAGAAGAAGCAAGAATAAATGATGGGCTTGGTTGAAGAAGAGATGTGATGGTGGGGATGGTGGCGCGAGGAGAGGATTGCGAAAGAGGAACAGAAAGGAATGTGATGTTGTAGTATTTGAGTGGTAGTACAGTCTGAAGAGGTGCTTTTCCCAAAGATGAAAAGAACAGATGAAGGAGCATTGTACAGCATAGGCAGGCTTTGTGACACTTCCTTGAGGTGGGGATTTTCCTTTCTGTGTAGAAATAATACAGGTCTGTAGAGGCTTCAATGACCCATCTAGCAAAAATCGTCAAGTCTGTTTACCTAATATAAAGCCACGGCCAGACTGTGAGCCTATTTCAAGGAGACATGAAAAGCACATGCATTTTTCCAGTTACAATTGCTGATGAAGGAATCTAGCTAGAGTTTGTTAGCACACAATCTCATTCTCTAGAGAAATGTGTCTGGCCCCCTTGCCCTTCTTCCTGTTTCATGTCTACATTCCTCTTCTATCCCAGCTTCAAGATAGAAATGTGAATACTTTCAAGAATTTGAAGTATAACAGGTGGGATTCTCCCAGGAGGTAGAAAACATCTTTGATAGTGTGCTTCAGAAGATGCTGGTTGATGCACAGTTTTCATTCCCTCTCTGTAGCTCTGTGGTTCTCATCCAGGTGTGATTTTGTCACCTAATGTCTTTTGATCATTCTTTTAGCTATCACAATTGAAGAATTGATAGCTTATCTAGCAGGGAGACGTCTGAGATGCTGATAAACCTCTTATACTGCCAAAGACAACTCCACATGGTACAAAAGTGGGATGTGGTGTTCAGTTTAGTAAGAATCCAGTACTCCACTTTGTACTCTCCAGGCTTCATCCCTGGCTCCTGCTGCAATTGCTAGCTTCACACCAATGCAAACTGCATTACTCAAGTGTAGTTGGATCCCTCTTACCTCCATTGGAGAATTAATTGAATTCCCATGCCAACCCTGGCTATTGTAGGCTTCTAGGAAGTGAATCCATGGATAAGAGCAGCAAACCCTTTCTCTCAAAAAGGAAAGGCATGTCAACAGTGTCAGAGACTTTGCCATTGGATATCTGGTGACAACTCTAAGATCAGTGGGCTTTTCCCACATCTTCACAACCATTAAAAACTTACAAAGCCAAGCCCGAGCTGCCAAGACTTCCACACAGATTTGCCAGGGGAGCTTAAGGATTGAGGGACAGCAGAATCCAGAGGATCAGTAAGAACATCAGGCCTCCTGGACATGTCCCCGGAAAACATCAGGTTTTCCACTAGTGCTCTCATTACTGCCCTGTCATGTCACCCAGAGAACAGGTTGGCAAACCTCGATACAAAACTGAATAATCCGTGGCATAATCTGTACATATATAATGGTAATTAAGTCTGACAACTTAATGTGTTACTGAAATTGAAATGTATAGTAGGAATCTATCATTAAGCAAGCTTTTGGAGTAGCGCCCTGCAAGGCTGGAAGATTCCAGGTATATCATGCGCTATTAGGTAGCAAAAATATTGACATTAGTAAAATGTACTGGGGCTATGATTGGACACATGCTTAAATTAACCATTGCTCTACAAGAGAATAGAGTAACAGACAGAAATCCAGTTACGATCCTTCAATGGAATAACCCAAATAAATATTTGTGCAGCCCCTTCAGTGAAGGTGGGTGTATCTGTATTCAATCAAAACGCTGGATTCTGAAACCTGGATTTTCTTTTATTTTTAAAGATTTAATATTCATTTATTTTGGAAAGGCAGATATACAGAGAGGAAAATCTTCTTCCTGGAAATTCATTCCCCAAGTGGCCGCAACAGCTGGAGCTAGCCAATCCGAAGCCAGCAGCCAGGAGCTTCCTCCCTATCTCCCACGCGGGTGCAGGATCCCAAGGCTTTGGGCCGTCCTTGACTGCTTTCCCAGGCCACAAGCAGGGAGCTGGATGGGAAGCAGAGCTGCTGGGTTAGAACCAGCATCCATATGGGATCCCAATTTGTTCAAGGCAAGGACTTTAACCACTAATATATGGTGCCGGGCCCTGAAAGCTGGATTTTCAAAGCTGTTCACTGGCAGGGGGCTGAAACCGGAAAGTGAGGTTCAAAGGAGAGTTTCTCCAGACAGGGGTTTGCTCACTGAGGAGAGATGATCTCAGGCTTTTCTGAAAATGCCATTCAAACCTTGTAGCAGGTGTCAAACTGCTCCTTGAGATGCCCACATCCCATGATTCGGTGCCAAAGTGTGAGTTCCAGCTGCACTCCCAGTTCTGGCCTCCTGCCAGTGCATGTTTGAGAGGAAGCAGGAAATGCCTCATGTAACTGGATCACCATCTTCTTTTTTTTTTTTTTTTAAGGATTTATTTATTGGAAAGTCAGATATACAGAGAGGAGGAGAGACAGAGAAAAAGATCTTCTGTCAGATGATTCACTCCCCAAGTGAGCGCAATGGCTGATGCTATGCTGATCCGAAGCCAGGATCCAGGAACTTCTTTCGGGTATCCCACATGATGCAGGGTCTCAAAGCATTGGGCCGTCCTCGACTGTTTTCCCAGGGCACAAGCAGGAAGGTAGATGGCAAGTGGAGCTGCCGGGATTAGGACCGGAGCCCACATGGGATCCCGGGCGCATTCAAGGCAAGGAGTTTAGCCGCTAGGCCACGCTGCCGGGCCTTGGATCACCATCTTCTACATAAGAAACCTAGACTGATTTCTCACTCCCCTGCTTCATCAGGCCCAATCAGGGCTGGGATGGATTTTTGGAAAGTGAACTACTTTTCAAATAAAATTGATTTTAATAAAATTCTTTTTCCCACAGAAAGACTTTTAAATGTATGCAGGTTTTTTTTTCAATATACTCATCCTCATGAACGTTTTGAAGACCCACATGTGTATGTATATGTTTAATTTTACACTAATATAAATATACCATTAATTCCAATATCCATAAACCTGTTGAAGTATCTCCTTATATTTTAAAGGGACTTTAAAAGAGATACCATGGAAAAGGCATGCACTTTGAGTTTGGCACTAGTCAGGATATGAAACCCCATACATCCGTGACAAGCCACATGATTCTGGAAAAGTTATGCCAAACTTGAATTGGAGTTCTGACTTCCTCACCTTCAAAGATGGTGTAGCTACACTGCAGTCATGGAGGTTATGTCACAGATACACACGTCTTATCCCCTGCAGTGTCTACTACTGATAATATCAGAGGGATCTTTCAAAAATATTTACCTCTCTGTCAACATATATTCACCATGTATCAAATATTCCCTATTCCTGCCTTAAAATTCAGACTTTTTTGATGCTTATAGCAACATATGACAAATAGATTCAGCAGGAACTGTCCACAACCCTAGTGTGGAACAGGTGCCTTTTAGATGTTTGTGCTCAGGACAAAGGAAGGGAAAGAGGTAGGAAAGTAGGGGAAGAAGGAGAATGGGAGACAGGAAAGGGTGAAGTTTGAGAACATAAGTGGAGAGAGCATCTGGCATAGTTCTAGGTATCAAGTTCTACAAAATTCACATTTTAAAAGGAAAAATAGCCCATGTTATTCATGTCCCATCACGAGTAACATTTCCTGATGAACTGCTTATCTTGGCACCAAGGTATTATTCCTTATTAAATAGCTGTGTTGGTCTACTCAATCTTGAAGGTTTTTGATCAAACATAAGGGGCAACTGCTGGCTCTATCATGAACCAAATGCTTGGATTCTTCACATGGAGCTTCAGGGCTTAGCGTAGTTAAATGACTCAAAATTTTTCGTGGACATTAGAAATATATTCAGCTCTGTTTTGCACTAATGTGGTTCTTTCGATTAACACAGAGTACTTTAAAAATCTCATGTGAAAGTGGAATTGAGATAAATTTGTTGTGGTGCAAAAACAGCTTGAAATCCATACAGTGTTTTCTTTTTTTTCAAAATGCACATTGTCCATGAACTTTTTGAAGTACTTTTTCATTTCTTGGAGAGATGAAGGGGTGTTAAATATTGCAACACACAGCACTCCTTCTGTAAAAAATTACATCTCCCTTTGGATTTCCTCTTGCCCATCTCTACTTTATTGCCTGAATGCCTCATCATCTTCACTTTTGTCTGTACCTGTATGGCTTTCCTATGTCACTCACCTCCATTTACTACTTCTCCTATTCTGCCTTCCTCTTCCAATGACCTAAATTAGCGAAGGACTCTCCAAGTATTTCCTTTTCTTCCAAAGCAACAGAGTCTTAATTGATAACACATTTTGAACTTTCCTGGTATTTTCAGCCTGTTACACAGCACTCTCACAGAAGTTCCAGGACAGTTATTAATAGTTGAAAGCATAACTCCCACCGAGAGAACGTGTGCTTAAGTGCAGCCTAGCTTGCAATATCTCTCTGCTCGCTACAGTTTTCGTGTAACAGCAAATTTCTGGTATCAGGCTTATTCTTCAAGCAGGTAGCTGCATGACAAAACCATGTGTGATGCTTCATCCCTTGCCTGGGTGACTATATCACATCCGAAGCAGGGAAAAAGGCATGTATAACTGAGTCGCACCAGCCTCCTCAAGTGCTCACAGTCAGTGTCATTTTATGAGAGCAGCAAGCAGCCTCTTCTCCAGAGGTAAACAAAGCCATAAGTAACCCTGCAGGCCAGAGAGGATCCACAAGACTCAGACAGGTGATAGCAGGAAGTGGAAGCAGTGGCTCATGAGTACTTCCAGAATGCTGCTGCTGATTAAATCCATTTCCTAAGCATTCTGGAAACAGATTGACATAGTAGGGGTGGGGAGGGGGGGTCCTGCTGGACTGAGTGGTCACTCAGTGCTACTGCTGCTAAGGGAAGAATCACATCTTAGGTATGATGTCAGCAAGCAGCTCTTGAGAGAGGGCTCAGCCACTGCTGTCATTCATTGAAAGAGCAGTTTGGCCAACATGTGTTTGCACACACCACACTCTGATCCTTCTCTCACCACTTCTCTAAAGGAGATGCTCAGGAAATTCAGATAACCACCAGCCTTCCGTATCAACAGGTTCTACAATCACACAACCAACTATACCAACAATACTTGGAAAAATACTCAGGTGTGCGGCACTGAACACACACAGAATGTTTTTTTCTTCTCATTGTTTCCTTAACAATACACTATTTCCATTGTATTAGGCTTTATAAGAAATCTAGAAAATTAAGCCATATAAGAAGAATATATATTAGGGACTTGTACATCATTGAATTTTGGGAGCTTGAACATCTTGTCAACATTCTCCAAAAAGGACTGAGGAGTGATCATAATGTATATATTTTGATTTGGAAATGAGAGGACTGTGCTAAAATAAAGCAACAAGTTAACATGTTTTTTTTTTTAATGTCCTTGTCAGGTTCTGCAAGCTAATTTCCTGGCATTTATCATCTTGTTTTTTCTCCTTGACTTTTCTGTATTGCCTATAGATAGAAGATCAACTATCTATAATGAAGATTTGATGAGACCAAAATACCGAAGAATCCCCATTATCACTGAACTGAGTAAGTGATGTTTCAAGAGCAAAATTGCAGGGAGAAATCCTTCTGAAGCATACTGATGTCCCAAGGTTCTTTGTAGCATGTAGTCAAAGGACAGAGGAACAAGAATGGAGCCCAGAGAGCTGGAAATGTCTGCTGGATGTTACACTAGACCCGTTCCTGACAAGTGGGCCAAGCCTGCCACCTCTGAGGTCTGGGGTTAGAGATGAGATCTTCATTTGCTACTTTCTAGTTACCAGGAGTTAAAGGAAGACCAACAACTGGCTCAGTCTTAGGCAACAGGAGAGGATATGAATCTGAAGACTGACAGAATTTCCCTGGACTGACTTTTCTACCCATCCTGGGACTTTCAGTCAAGTCTAGGAAGAATGTGAATCTTGCAAAGCTGACTTTGAGGAGGCACTCACCTGGGAAGCTTTTAAATTTTGTGTCCCGGGTATCTCATTGCATCATTTCAATCCCAGCTTTGAGTGGTGCTCCTCTAAAATGGAAACACTCTTGTGAGCAATGACAGAATAAGCTGTTGTCTTATGCCAACCCCTTACTAACATTCGACTTCCTTTGATGGCAGCAATTCTGGGGCCAGGAAGCTATGCAGGGGAATACAAGGAAAGTTACCCAATATGCATTGAGGGGTCTTTAGGAGACCCATTAGAATTCACTACTCACAGTAAGTCATTGAAGAGAAGGGGAAAGATACTGTAGAATTACAGAACATTACCTTGCCCCGCCCTCAACCCACACAGATTAAGCCAACCCAAAGTCAATCTCTAAAGCTGGTCCAGGGAATTGTAATATAGTGAAATGCCTGACAGAGATTTAGCTGAGTTGGAGCCATGTAACAATAGACGAACAGATCTCTTGGTCTTAGAAACAAATCAGGGGCAGTTGGAGAGGAATCAGAAGGTCCCAGTGCCACGTGAGCTTGAGGTGACATTGTAGTAGGTGGGACCCTAGCCTCATCGCTCTCATTCTGGAGCAGACATTCCTAAGATTCATCTTCGAGCATCTGAAACTCCTGGATTATGACCCGAACCTGTCAGCCTATTGGTAATTACTTCTATTTTTTCTTCCATTTGGGGCCATCTCTATCTTCTGAGGTATATATACATACTAAGTACATTAAGTAAAAACAGACTGTCTATTAGAGTGGTTGTAAGAAAATCAGTTAACTGCCTTGCTGGCCCTGAGGAACACCCACTCACTCTCTTGGGACTTCTAATCTCAGTTCAATCAAAGAATAGATGCACCTAACAATTCACCTGTCACTTAGCCCAAGTACTTGTTCTTTGGATGGCTGAAAAGGGCCATACAGATATGACAACTGTAGGGCTGACTGCCAGCATTTTGGTAGAGAACATACCAAGGTCTACAGGAACATGGCTAGAAAAGTTGAGGCCATGGGTATAAGATGACACAGCAATATTTGGACAAAGCTCCATGCATGTTTCTTATCCTGGTGACACAAGGATAAGAAAGTCTGAGTATACGGAGGGGTGGGGTGGGATTAGTCCCCTCTTGTTCATGTTTTATCAAAAATACTATTGTACTTGGGGTAAAAAAAGATTGTTTCACTTCCCCCCAATTTATTAACACTTTAGGGGATTAAGGAATAAACAACTCTAATTGAAGAATGTATTCTGACCTTTATGTCCAGTGGGTTTGTTTTGATCTGTATTATCAAGAACTTCAATGGCCAGATCTGTGAACTGCTGACATCTTCATTCTGCTAACAAACCAAGAAGTTAACCACAGGTCTCGTGGATGCTAGCCAGAACGCAAAACAAAGCAAAACTTGCATCTTATATTCTTTACAAGAGTAAGAGTAGCTAGAGGATCACCATTTTGGTGCTTATTGCTCAAATCTTACTTCCCAAAGGGAGACATGAATGAGAGCAAAGACACAACCGTATCAAGAGTCTATAGAAAAAGAACCTGAGTTTAGGGAATCACAATCTTATATGATGGAGAGTAAGCATGCTTTTCCATCTGCTGTTCTCTCCCTGGACAAATATTTTTGAAGCAATAGTTCAGGAAGGCAGCAGCCAATGCATCCAATCTCACTTTTAACAATGATCAGTATTATTCATGGCAGAGACCATGTATGGAGTAATAGTTGCAGGCTGGAGACAGATAGAAAAAAAGAAATGAACAATTTAGCTGTCATTGCACTAGCCTCAATTAGAATGATTCTGTAAACCCTTGCTACTCTATATAGAGCATGAATCAGGAGCATCAATAGCTTCTGGGGGCTGGCTAGATATGTGGACTTCCAGACCCCACCCTAAATGGAATGAGTTAAGAGTTTGCATTGTCACAAGATCACCAGGTGGTTCAAAGTACTGCTCCAGTTCAATCTGGACTCAAGTAATTCTAGGAATCCCAGCAGACATGTGGAAATCTGTGACATTGTATTGTGAGAAGATTACAGCTGGGATGACCATAGGTTCCTCTATTGTGCCTTTTGCCCCAGTACAGTTACTCAATGTTCCCTTTGGTCCCCAAATTGCTTTGTTTGGAAAGACAAGCAACACAAGGGATCTATCAAATGGTCAAGGAAAATGTATACTCTGAAAAAAGCAATGTGCCTGATTTTCAAATATTCTGCACCCAAATCACTACCATTTTATTCAATTTTCACACAAAATGTTGAAAGCGTCCTCACAGCAATGGGGCACCCAGAATATTGATCTGCAGCAACTTGGACCTGCTGTGGCAAACTGTCCCTAAGAGGACAGACGGATGCCAGGAGGTGGGGCAGGCATGATTTCAAGGGAGGAAGATGCATAAAAAGAAAAAAATGCCTCCAAGTGGGGGGTCAATCACACAGAGACATCAAGTGGGGGCCAATCCCACAGAGACCCCAAAGAGGCTCTGTCCCTGGACCAGGGGGCCACATCAGCCTGTGTTTTGTGGATGTCCTTGTATTTTTAAACCTCTCAATATGTGTGTCTTCTTTGCCATCTGCCTTGCAGAAAATCCTTCCAACATCCACTTTATCGAACAACTTGGTGGGCTGGAGGGGAACCTGAAAGAAAACAACCTGCTCCTTAGCACTTCCTTTTCCGCGGGAACCGTCTTTTCTGGCAACTTCCTGGACTCCCTCCTGGCCACGGTAAGTGTAGTCGGGTCCAAAAGGGGTCCCAGGCCGAGGGGTGACTGGGTAAGTTAGAGCTGGGCAGACGACAATACTTCACCATTCCAAGTCCTCTCTGATCTTCAAAGCTGAATCTTATCCATGTACATCATCTCATCTCCATGCATGACTGCAAGGAAAGATTTTAAAAAAAAAGTTCACATTCTTGACACGAAAAAATTGATGCCCATGAAGCCAGAGTAGCCAAAACCAGGAGGAAGGAATTCTGATCCTTCCACTTCAACTGTGGATCAACAACCAGGCCTTTGGTATTGCAGCCTGGATGATATTCTCTCTGCTCTGCCTAGCGTCACCCTGGCAACACCTACTGAAACTGGCCATCATGAAATCCTGGGGTTCAGAGTTAATTCAAATATATAACGGGCATATGTATTTTTTCTTTAACATCGTAGTTGTTCTCAGCATTTCTTCAGGCAATAAACACACACCTTCATCCATGATAAGATTTCCATAAGCAGACATAACTCATCATCCTACAAATGCCTAGTGAAATTTTACACTGCACAATGTGTGATGTCTAGAGTAGTGATAAAACAAGAAGACATCTCCACCATGTAGAGTTTGCACCAAGTGGAGGAGTTTGGCAAGAACATCCTAAGTAACAAGCAGTCACAGGTCTAAGGAAATGTTAGTTGGGAGTCGTAGGGATGGGGCAAAAGGGTGTAGGTTATAATACATGGCCAGGAGAGGCTACCTGTGAATGAAGCTCTAAATCAGAAGACCTGATACAGGTCATGCAGACCTCTCACACAAGACATACCCCAGGCAGAAGCAATGAGGTGGCAGCAAGCCAAGGATATTCAAAGATTTTGGATTTGACTACCCCAAGATAACACACATATAACCATTTGTGGATGACTGCATTTAACTCCTATAAACGAACATCCTCTTTTCTCCTCCTACTCAGATTTGTGGAAAGGGTTGCAAAATGGCTGAGCATCAATATACAGGTGTTCAGGTTTGCGAAGGACCGAGCATAAGACGATGAGTTCATTGTTGTTTGGAAACCCCATATAGAAACAACATTGTTCTTAAGCTGAAGGCACGCCTTGAGCACAGCATACACAAGTGAGAGGAACACAGCTGGTGCATACAAATATCCCTTGGACATCAATGCCATCTGGTACTCGTTAGGAGTGCTATGCATCCCAGCTGTGCTGGAGGTATCATGGATCTCACTGAGCTCTCAGATGCAGAATCCTGTACTTCAGGTATAGTTAGCACTAACCAAGCCGGTTACCAGAGTTACTTCAGAGTTATTAAAGGGTTAAACAAGACTCAACCTAGACTGCAGGAGAAAGGGATCTGCTGGAGAGAAGAGGGTTTGGTGACTTTGGTGGGGAGGTGGCTCTGACAGAAAGCCCGTTGCACCATCCTATTTTCTGTTCCTGATATGTCAGTTAGCTTGCCTGGAATTAACGACTGCTGTGTCAGGTGACTTGAGGTGATCTTAACTTGTTGGCATGAGATGGTTTTAAGGTCCCAGCTCTCTTTAGATTGTTCAGTGGCAGACAGATTCATGCCTTAAATTAAGCTGAAGACTTAATTAAATCAGACCTGCCCACACTGGCAAGAGCAAAGTCACAGATTTCATTTGGAGTTGGGCAGAAGGGCAGCATTTCAGTCTGTGCAGTGTTGCTGTAGCTGAGACTGGGAAATTGATAAAACAATAGGAGATTGCGTGCATCCCTTCCTCCTCATCCTGGAAGCTGGGATGTCCAAACGCATGGCACCATGTCTACTTGGCATGATATTTAAGGGCTTGGTGTTGGGTCATAACATGGAAGAAGGCAAAAAGGTGGGGGGGGGGAGTAAGAGAGACAAAGAGGGGAGGGCCTCGATATCAAACTCAACCTTTTACTCAGACACCCACTCCAAGAAAACTTGTACTCTCCCAGCATAAGGACATTCGTCTGCTGAAGATGGCTCTGCTTCCCATCTCCCAACACCATGGCATTGGGGGAAAGGTTTTTGACACTAACTTAAAAGGGGAACATACTGAAGCAAATCAGGCAGGAAGGACAGATACCTGCTGAAAGAATGGAAATGAAAACAAATGAGCACACTCCACACAACAGCCCATAAAACAACACCTAGACTAAAGAGCATTGCTCTTACGGCAGGAGGTTACAGCACTGGGCCCAAGGCTCCCCATCCCTCTACTGGTTAGGGTGGTCTGAGAATGGCTGTTTTGTCCTCAGCCTGCCCATCAACTCAGGGTTCTGCTGGCTCGGGCAGTTCGAGCAGGGCTGCATCTTCCCCAGTCTGCCCAGTGAAAGGTTTTGTTTTGTTTAAGCTGGAAAACAAAATGAATCATATAAAGTCTTTGCAATTTGAGGCCTTGTGGCGACATGTGCAAGACAGAAAAGCAACCACATAGTGTGGACTGACATAGAGGTTGTTATATGTGGGTATACCTCACATTGAATCAACAGCTTGCGCTGAGTAAACCCTAGTAGGGGGCCTGAGTTAGCACTGGCACTTGGTCAATTGAAGCAGAGTTTGGGGATGGCAACCCCCAAGGGACAAGGCAGCATCCCTGTTAAGGACACTAATAGGACCTTTAAATCTCTCACTAGGCCATTGGACTTCTGTTCTAGCTACTCAAGCATAAGTGAAGGATCATGCTGCAAAATGAATTCACATTAACGCTGCTGCAACAAAGAATGGAAGCAACCATTGTTGACAGTCTGTAAATGCTCTGCCTAATTCTGTTCCTTTTGCTATAGGCATATTCTACTGGATTTATTTGTGCTTTCTATTGTTTTTAGAAAGATTTATTTAACTTTTTCTAGAGAAAGAGAGAAGGAAAGCCAGAGGTCTTCCATCTGCTGGTTCACTCCCCAGATGGCCATAATGGTTGGAGCTGAGCTAATTGGAAGCCAGGATAATCCTCCAGGTTCCCCATGTGGGTGCAGAGGACTGAGGACTTGAGCTGTCCTGCACTGATTTCCTAGCCCAAAATCAGGGAGCTGGATTGGAAGCGAAGCAACCCAGGGCATTAACTGGCTTCCATTTGCAGGAGCTTAGCCTGGTATACATGGTGCCAACACCTCTATTTGACCTTTTAAGAATGGACCTTCCTACCATATCATCCACATGGAAAGAAAGAACACAAGAGCAGGCCCAAGTCTCCAATTATTACTCTTCTGACTATCATTTGATCTTGACTAATTTCCCCTCCACCCACTCAGTCTTATCATTTAGAAACAACCCCAAGCAAGAAGAGAATACTGATTGTTTCCTAATAAAACAACTAGAGTGGCTGAGTGGCTCTGGGATATGTTCATAAATGCTCGGGTTGCTTCGCCATGCATGCTCAACATTGCTGGAAGCTGGGAGGTAGGCAAAGACCTCCATCTCCCCAAGAAGTTTTGTCTCATTGCTGGCACAGGCCATTCATCACTGGGGAGCGCAGTGGTCCTCTTCTCCAGCACTAATTTATGCTTGATTCTTTCCCAGATACAGACCTTCATGAAACTTTCTCCAAAAAAGTTTAGATAATAAGTTGAGCTTATATCAGCAACAATAGCAGTACTATCTGCCATAGAAGGAGTAATTACATTGCTCAAGCACTGACATTGTGCCAAGGTCACAGCACACATGGCCTCACTGAATTCTCCTATCCATTCAGCTAGGAGAACACTCATCATCGGCCTCTTATATAGATGTTGACAGTTAGGCCATTAGTCATACATTGCTTGTAAGTCAATCGTTGGTTTTCATACTCACCTGTGAGGAATTCCTGAGTCATATGATTGTCACCCACATGTCTCTCGTGGGGACATTTATCTTCAGTCACCAACTTTCTTCCAATGCTGGGCTTTCCAAGTCTTGCTTAAAGGAATCCATGACCAAGAGTGCTCAGGGCTGATGAAGAGACACAAATATGTGGCTCCCATAACATTCATTGCAGTTAGAACAACTCTGCTTTTCTCTGATATGCCAGGAAAAGGTTGTACTGGAAGAAAATTTTCTTTTGCAAATATTTTCAAGACAGTTTCTCTCTAAGTTGAAATACATCACCAAGAGAGAGATGTAACCTAGACAACATCCTGGAACTCTGTTCTAAGACAGGCATCCGTTCTCCAGGCAGAAGTCCTGTGAAAGTAGGTTGAGGCAGGAGCTGGTCATTCCAGTCCATTTTGCCTGTCTCTTTCACCCAAAAAGATCCCATACCCAAGGAGCGTCCTCTAGGGTTCATTCTTGTGACTGCTGCCCAGTGTGACACCACAGGAGCCATGTAGCTGGTTGCTGAAGAGGCAGAGGCCATATCAGTCTCAACAGGCCTGTTCCCTTTATGCTCTCCTTTCACGGAGGAGCAAAGCTGGCATCAGCAGTGCTCAAAGCAGGCTCCCTCTGGAAAGGGACCAATCCTATCAAGGTATGAGCACCACCTTCATTTCCATGTTGGTGAACTCTATACCTGACATGGTATTTCCAGGTTCTCTTTCTTCCCCAGTGAACTCAGAAAACAGTGCTTGTTCAGCTTTGCCTCCCCTTCATGGGAGACAAATGTGTGCCTCCCAGAGGTAGCACGGCATAGCAGGGTTGAGTTTAAACTTGGTTCTGCTTGGAAATGCTGAGTTTTTATGTTACATTTTTATACATTTTTAAAGACTTATTTATTTTTATTGGAAAGGCAAATATACAGAGAAGAGGAGAGACAGAGAGGAAGATCTTCCATCTGATGCTTCACTCCCCAAGTGAGCATAATGGCTGTAGTTGAGCCAATCTGAACCCAGGAGCCAGGAGCTCTTCTGGGTCTCCCACACAGGTGCAGGGTCCCAAAGATTTGGGTCATCCTCAACTGCTGTCGCAGGCCACAAGCAGGGAGCTAGATGGGAAGCAGGGCTGCTGGGATTAGAACCAGCACCCATATGGGATCCCAGCGCATCCAAGGCAAGGACTTTAACCACTATGCTATTGCCCCAGGCCCACATTTTTACATAATTTTTAAAACTTTATCAGCACAATAGATCCATGATATTTGGTTGAATATAACTGGATGTGCTTTCTCTCTGAATGTCCTGATACAATGAGCAGTGGCTGACAACAAATACCGCCCTGCTAGTCTATCATAAACTCCAGCGCAAAGCAAATATGTACACACACTATATCAATTAGACCCACTCTTAATCCTCTGGTATTTCAATTCTGTAAAGATTTAAATATGAAGTAGGCAGATCTCCTTACAGGACTCCTGGATGGCTGTACACTAAGAGTTTCAAAAACAATCATGAGCATGTGGAGTATTTTTCCTTTTCTGATGAGGAGATAAGTTCTCCCACATCACAGCTGTTTCTTAGGTCACTGAGCTGAACAGTTCACTATGAGTGGGTAGTGCCGTCCCCCCAAATTTTTGATCTTAAGGCTGCAGCATTTTTTAATACTGGAAGTCCAAGCTCTAGCAGACATGATTACATTATAGAATAACTGCCCAAGTTTAGGAATCTGAACATATTGCAAGAGCATTTCCACTTGCAGGTATCCTTGAGAAAGGAAAAAGAGAGAGAGAGAGAGAGAAAGAGAGAGAGAGAGGAGGAAAAAGGAGAAAAAAAGAGAGGCTCATACAGGCCAGTGCCAGGGAAGCCAGGATAATCAGAAAAGGAGAGGAGCTCCCAGAACAAAGGTGACACACAAATCCCATTATTCTCCTTAATATATTCTCTCAATGCTTGTGATGTCAAAGCTGAAGAAATGACATGTTCCACAGCTAAGCCTCCAAGTTAAATATGTAACGCACATGTTGGGTTAGAGCCACTGACATCAGGATAGCCCTGGAATTTACGGGTTTTCATTAATCATTGGAGAATTACCCTAACAGTATCAGGCTTGATCACTCTATGTGATGGCCACATGCTTCTTAAATGGATTGTCGCCCAACCCTGGATTTGCAACCTCAGAGCTCTCCTGGATGTCACGGTTGACTTGGCAGGTGCTTTTCAGTGTGGTTCTGAAGCAGAACAAAGCAACAGCATAGCAGGATGGGACAGAGGTGTGGGACTAATCATTCGATTGGGCATCTTCATCTGAAAACTAGTGTAGAAGTTCTTTTCATTGTCTCTGAATTCACATAAATTTGGAAAGAGCATTTTTAAGAGTTGGTGGATGCTGAGAGTGAAAGATGAGTTGATTTTGGCAGCCAAGTTTTAAAATCCCAGCCTTTTTCTTTTTATTTTTGTTTTTCATTAAAGAGTTAATGATGAACACACAGGGATTAAAAAAATCCACCAAAATCAACTTCTCTTTATCTCCATGTTTTTTCAACTGTTGAAAATATTCTCATATTGTTTCTTAGGTGAACTTGTACCCATTGCCTCTATAAGCAGGATTTGCACATTTGTTGGAAATCACCTGCCTGCTGTAATCAGTATTCTTTTTGTTTGTTTGTTTGTTTGTTTTAAAGATTTATTCTGTTTTCCTTTGTAAGGCAGAATTAGGTAGAGAGAAGAAGAGGCAGAGATCTTTCATCCAATAGTTCACTCCCCAAATGGCTGCAGTGGATGGAGTTAAACAAATCTGAAGCCAGAGGCCAGGAAAGTTTCCTGGGTGCCCCACGTGGGTGCAGGGGTCCAAGAATTTGGGCCATGATTTGCTTCTCTCTCAGACTGTAAACAGAAATGGATAGAAGTAGAGCAGCCAGGCCACCAACCTGCACTCACATGGGATGCTGGTGCCACAACTTGAGGTTTAGCTCACCATACACAGCAATGACCATTGCAATCAGTACTTTACGTCACCCAAACATTTGTGCATCCAATGCATCTGTGAGGGTTTGAATGTTAAAGAGACAAAGTCCATCCTCTGAGGAGCACAACTTTGTTTGTTTGTTTATCTGTGTTTTGAGAATTTGTTCAGACAGTTACATGAGTTTGGGGAAGATGAGCCACACTGTACTGGTAACAACAGAGAAATTCTCACTTTGACTGGACTAAACAGCTAATTCAGATATGGCAGAGGGTGAACATTTTTAAACACCACATATTTACTAGTCAAAGAAGAAGAAATAGGTATACTACCATGGCATTTGCAATGTGTATGAATTCCTCGTCTATTCATTATGGTTTGAATTCTGGGAAAAGGGAATTTGTGAAAATGGGGAGGATTATTCAATGTGAAATGTGTTTCACAATAAGAAATTGACCTACATGCCCCCTTCTGGTTTCATTATGATGGAAATTATTTGATTCTAAAACTCCATTCATGTACTTTTTCTTCCCTAGCCGCTTCTGAAAGATACAAAAAGAATTGGGCTAAATCCAGTCATTAATAATATCTGAGCCAGTACCTGAACCCAAATGGACCATACCCATGTTACATATATATGTAGACTCACACCAGGAACACTCAAATATGAATGAAAATAGTAGTAAAGGTGATCTCATTAAATATGTGTACATTTATAGAGATGCATAAATATGTTATATATGTATATATGTTTGCATATATATGATTATTAGGGCATCTGGGCCCAAAGTTCTTCTCTGGTCATGTTTTGTTTTAAAGATTTATTTATTTTTATTACAAAATCAGATATACAGGGAGGAGGAGAGACAGAGAGGAAGATCTTTCGTCCGATAATTCATTCCCCAAGTGACCGCAACCGCCATTGCTGCACCAATCCGAACCCAGGTACCAGGAACTTCATTCCAGGTCTCCCACGTGGGTGCAGGGTCCCAAAGCATTGGGCCATCCTTGACTGCTTTCCCAGGCCACAAGTAGGGAGCTGGATGGGAAGTGGAGCTGCCGGGACTAGAACCGGCGCCCACATGGGATCCTGGTGCGTTCAAGGCGAGGACTTTAGCCAATAGACCACGGCGCCAGGCCCCTCTGGTCATGTTTTGAGGGAAGAATCCTTGGTGGCAGCCTAATGACCCACACCCCTCTTGTACAGTGTGGATTTGAGGAGACCAGGAACTAGGTCAGTGTTTTCCTCACTTTGCCTAATCCAGAATACCACCCGAACTGCCATATTTGATTAGACTCTGATGATGGGAATGATAAACACTGCTCTGCACCATCAGATTCATTGCAAGCAGTGATGTCCACTCACTCTCCGAGCGTTTCCTCCTCCACCATTCACACATCAGCTCCTTGGGATGTGATCACAGCTTCTCCTTACTTTCTAGGCCTTCTACAACTATCACGTCTTGGAATTACTCCAGATGCTGGTGACAGGAGGGATAAGCTCCCAGCTGGAACAACATCTGGATAAGGAGAAATTCTGTGACATGACTGACAGCTGCAGTACTTTCTCCTCTGGAAGATTGCGGTGTAGGCTGGGGCTTCTGTCCTTAGACCAAAACATTCTGTCATCTGTTAAAGTGAGTATACTCTTATCACAATGAAGTTTCCCATCTCCTCACTTCTCTTGAGTTTCTGAAGGTGATCCAACCTCTCTGAAGTGTTAGATAGCTTCTAACACAAAAGTAATCAGTAATACATAGGCTGTTTTACAATTCACTCTATTTCATAGAGTCCTACAATCAACACCCTTCACATTTGTAACAATCCTAAGGGGCAAATAAAGCAGCCACTATTATCCCCACCTTCTAGCTAAGTAAGTCAGGAAGCCTCAGGAATTCTACATGACATGGCTTGAATGAGGTCTCTGAAGTTCATTTTTGGAAACTTAATTCCCAAACTCATAATATTGAAGGGTAGGATCTTCCAGGGGTCATGGAGGACTCTGTTCTGTGGACCCGATCAACGCTGTAATCTTCAAAGTGGATTAGTTATCACTGGAGTGAATTCCAAAATTAATGAATGACTTTGGCCCCTTTCTCTTTCTCTCCACTGTTCTTTATTTCTATCCTCCCACCCCTACCATACACCCTGCCATGCTTTCTTGCCCTTCTGCCATCCTTTATTGGATGATACAAGATTCCTGAACCTGGAGGACATGCCATCATTCAGAACTCTGACACATAAATCTCTGTTATGTATATAGGGCTGAATCTCATATATTCAACAGCATAAGACATCCAATGACTTTGTGCCCCCACCAGGAAGTTTATTACAATTTCAATGCTAATATTTACTAAATCTTTTCCTTGTGCCAATATAGTTTTTCTCACATCGTCTGAGGATTTAAAGGGCAGGCAGTATTACTGATTGCTTTAAAAAAGTAAGAATCTGAAACCCAGAGAAGCAGGAACTCGCTTAAAGCTAAATTGTCAACCAGTGCCTGAGCAGGGGTCCATTTGCTGATATCTGACCCGGAGTCTGATCCAAGCTGTTCCTTGTTGAGAATAAGTCTTTACAAGGAAATAAACTCTGTTACTCTGTAGTATATCACCTGGAGAGCTTAACAAGGAGCCCACTCTTGCAAGCCTCTGTTCCCAGTGTACATCTCAACATATGCTACCAATACAAATGGCAAATCCTTTGTTATATGCATATGTGCATGGACAAAGAGTCTCCAACAAGTCCCTTGGAATCATCCAGTCTTTTTCTATCTCTGGTCCTGTGTTCCTTAGTGACAGCTGACTTGTGAGTGACCCTATGCCCTGGAAACTACTGCTGACAACTTCCTACTGTATTAGAGGTTATAGGAGATTAGACCAGACTCCTCCTCTTTATACCCACATGATTCCCATCCTCACTTTTCTATTTATCTCAGGAAGACCGGAACTGAGCAAATACTGTCTTTTCATTTGACTGGATTCATTAACTTCTGCTTTTGAACCTGTTATCTGTTCTCAGTGGTTTGGTTGGACAAAACCTGAGCAAGGACATGTAAGAGTGGAATAACATGACTCTTTGAGGATGCTTACCAACTCAAGTTATCATGTACCCAAAAAATTAGTTGTCAAGCCTTTTTTTATGTGTTAATTTTTAGTAGTTACCAAACAACCACACGTCACACCACATGTGCTTGGAATTCTTGCAAGAACCAGAATAACGAGCCTAACCACTGAGGTTAAAGTTTCAAACCTAATAATAAACTTAACTACATTCCCAATTAATATGATCATCATAAAGTTTTACAAGATACGGTTTTGCTGTCTCCCAAACTTCTCGCAAATGCCAATGGCATGCTAGTAGATGCTTGTTATTACCGAGCCTTAAGTATCCAGCAGATATTTGTTTTTATCTTCTTTCTTTAGCCAAGAGAAACCTTTGGACAACTGTTCTGTGGCACATTGGATAATCTTGGAATCCTGTGTGTTGGTTTATACCGCATGATAGAAGATGAGGAGCGTAATCCGGAGAACAAAAGGGGAGTATGCTAGTTTGGAAAATGTGTGTCAACTTGCCAAATGTAGCAGCCAGGGTTAATTTCCTTCAATGCCTGAGGTCCACAGTTGCAAGAAAGGCAAATTTAATAATAATGGCACAGGCTACAAACATCAAGAACTGCAATGCAAAACACAGTAGAGTCTGTTCCCAGTGAAAACAGAAAAAGAGAAGAAAATCTTAAATCAGAATTCTTTTGCAGTTACTTTAATCAGTGTCCATGCAAGTTTCTAAACCTGAAAAGCCATTGTCAACATTGTAAAGACTCCCTTGTATTCTTTTGGGCTTGTTGGACTTGGCTGGATCATAGGATGCTTTTTATCTAGCAACTGCGCTGGCACATATGATTCATGGTAGTGGTATGTTCAGTTTTTTTTTTTCTTTAAGATCAATGTGATAACAATGTGGAATGAAGAGTAAATGGTGAAAGGGGTGGGACGAGAAGGAAAGAAGCATTTCAAATGAGCATTATCAAGCATGTTCTCATTAAGATTCTCATGGTGGAGATAGACAGCATCTAGAAGGCTAAGAAGAGTAAGTTAAAGTTAATGGAATAGAAATGGAGCAATGGAACCTGTTGCTGGAGAAAGGAGGGAAGCCAAATTACTCAGTGAAATGGTCTGGAATAGAAAAGAAAAAAACATGTTTCTGTTCATAAGAGAGAAAAGGAAGCAAAGCAAAGATGTTAAAGCAGCTATGGCTCTGTGTAAGGAACATGCTAGTGAGAGTTTTTATTTAGCAGCAGGATTTCTCAGCCAATGCTCAGAGAGAAGAGGGAAGAAACATTACAGAGAATTGAGAAAAAAATGGAGGCTTAGACTGAGTGCTGAGAGGGGCAGAAGAGGAGGCTTATTGGGGATTTGAGAAGTAACGTTAGACCATAAAGTGAAGGGAGAGGATTGGAAATCCTGATGAAATGAAAGGGTAGTTGAACTCTTGAGTGTGGCAATAACTCAGGAAGGATGATGGGAAACTGTGGTCAGAGTGATTGATTGAAGCTTAAGATTGTTGAGATGATACAGTGCCAGTAAATTGTGACACCCAGAATGTGGGCAGGAAACTGGTTTAGAGAAAAAGATCATTGCATGCTAGATGATATAGAGATGGGTCCAGATGGTGGGCTTAGAAACCACAGAGACACTACAGGTGCATAAGATGACAGTGGCATTAGAGTTTGAAAGAATATTCATTCTGAGTTCAAAGACCTCAATAAACCTGTATGAGTATGGATGACACTGATGAATCTGGAGAGAGTGTTGAGGCTCTACAGAACTCATGAAGACAGTCAGTGGGAGGCTGGAAGAGAAGTGATGTTTTGAAAGCAGCACTGGGAAGCAGGAATGACATCCACATCCACCACTCATTCTTTCATTCTCTTTCTACCTGCCACCTTCCCTCCCGCTCTAAAGTTTCTCCTCCATCCACAACAGCTCTAGGAGGTCTATAGAACACAATCCTAGGAAAATGTTCAGCTTAAAAAAGGGTACTTCAACAGGTTCATGGAAAATGTAATTTAAACAAATAGATCCCTTTTGGCTCAAAAAATCAGAAATCCATAGGCAGCTTTTTCTCTGAATACCCATCTCCCATGAGTTTAGGAAGATCCCTGACACCTGAGAAGACTTCAGGAACCCAAGTGCCATTTCCATGTTTTAGGGAGTATATGCTTTCTGAGAGTTTTGCTTAGGACAGAATAGGGTTCTAGAGGATGGAGTGGAAGAGACCTAGTGGCTGGATTATTCCATGAAGAAAGAAGGATCCCTAATGTGATCTTGTAGATGGGAGGGGAGAAAAGCAGGCTGCGGGTCCTGCAAGATGAGCCTGAAAGGCTGTTCTGACACGAATATTGAGCTTTTGATTAATGTATCTCACATGAATGAAGAATGTGCTTTATACCTGGTTAGTAGTTAAGGCAACTTGCTTCCCTACAGTCTTCCAATGCAGGTCTAGTCTCTGAGTGTTCTTGACATTCATTTTTCACAACTCTTATTAGTCAGGCTGTTATTCTATGTGAAATCTGGCAGCTTATGCATTATGTTATCATGCACTTAAACCAAGAACAGAATATAGAGGATACATGTGATATTCCAGTTAGACAAAGTATCACTAAGTGCCCAGCAGTGTGCCAGTTAAATTCATGAGTGTGTTTTAAAAGCAAGTACCATAGATTAACTTCTCCCACCAATTATGGGGAAAGTCATGACTAAGGCCAAAAGTGTCTGGATTCAGAGACAGAGTTGAAAGCCAGCCTCCTAATCCCAATTCCAGGGACTCTCCTATCCCAGGGTGCCATAGAGATTTACTATTTATCAAGAATCAATGAAGCAAGGCAACACACACACACACACACACACACACACACACACACACACACACATCTTTCAGCCCAGCAAAATGGCCTCTTGGCCTCTTGGGTTGGCCACAGAACCAGGAGCCACCCAACCCTGCAGCTTCAGAAGCTAACAATTCTCTGGCTTTTCTTACAGGTTTGTGATTACCCGGCCAGCCAACGAATTTAAGCTGCTCCCCTCGGATCTTGTATTTTGTGCTATCCCTTTTGGCATGGCCTTTTATGAAAGGGAGGAGGTGTCTTTGTCCTGTCAATATGAAATTATAGATACAATGCCAGTGCTACCAGAGTTGAACACAGAGTTGAGTTTTGCCCCCACAATAAGCTCTGAGAAGAGGAGCACAGCACCACCATCCTACGCACCAGGGAACAGTTTGGATCCCAGAACTTGCTTCTATTCGACCTCTCAGCAAGCAAGCCCAACTCAAACCAGTAGGCTATCACCAACACAGTCAAAATTAGGAGGCCTCACACAAACTGCTGACAAGGGCCAGAGGCAGGAAACCCTGGAAGACAATGTTTACGAAGTACAACTAGATCCACTGATGCTCTCTTAGTGCTCTAACCTGCTGCGTAGATCCCAGGCATCGCCACCACACGTGTCTTTGAAAGGAGACCATAAGAATGCTGCCGAGCTCATGCCTTTCAGTTTGTGGTTCTGATCTTCCCCAATTGGGTCTGATGTGATAAATAAAGAAATTTATTATGCAATGCCCCCAAAGGAAAGTGCCTCACTCAGTGCCTCCTTGAACAGAAAGTATGGTACCTGGAGCAGCTTTTACAGTAGTGTGTGCAGCACCAGCTCAGCTCCTCAGATCCAAGGAAGGTAAGTTATCAGGTTAAACATGAGAAGGCCTTGCACACAGGGTCAAACTCTGTCCGAAAAACACTCGAGAATCTTACACTATCTATCCCAGAATAGGCAAATAATAGACAAGTACGTATTCACCACAGCAACGACTCCTACCCAACCCCCAACTCCCATGCCATGTTTTTTCTTAATCTACCTCTTTCTGTAGGATGCAAGAAAAGCCATATGGGGAAATGTTGGTGGGAACTGGTAATGTAGCTATCAACACGAGCCACCTTTAGGCCCAGCATCCAATAGGTGTTTAACAAGGAATAGCTGAGTCTTGTGGGACACGGATGCCAAAATGAAATCAAGTCAAGTACAAGAGGCTACCTTCCAACTTGTCTGCTTCAGGAGTTGAGATGTCAGTGGGAAAAAAGGTGGGAAACATGTCCCCATCTCCACAATCCAAAATTAATCCACTCCATCGCTCTGTACACCCTATCTTCAGGTCAGGCACTTAACCTCAGCATTACTGGATTAACACACTAAAAGTTCAATGCATTAAAGAAGTTCTTACTCCAAGCTGGTTTTTTTTTGTAATGATAAGCCTCTCATAGGTGAAGCCATATTCCATTAGAGGACACCACTTCAAAAGTTTATTGTACATTTATTGTCGTAAGACTATGCATGCATTCCAAAAATTTTTGCAGAGAAATAAACATATCTTTCAATTTTGTTTCCAGTGAGGTTTTTGCTTGTTTGTTTGTTCTATCTTCTTTTGCTTTGAAGCTCCCTGAAATATGTGCTAGGTAAAAAGGGGGATGAAAGAAAATAATAAACTATTTTTCATAAATCATTTTATTTAACATCTTTATAGCTTCTACATTTTGACAACATCTTTGTTGACTTGATATTATGTCTGTTTTACAGAGGAAGAAACTGTGTCACCAACAGTGTTGCCAAATAAAGTACCCTCAGTTAAATTTATTTTGAGACAATGCATACATTTCTAGTTTAAAAATGTACAAATCATTGCACCAAACTAGTAGCACACAGATTTGAACTGCTTTGTTTTACTATAGCAATTTTATACATTTTATGTCCAAACATACAAATAAAATAAAGAAAAAAGCCCCCAAATGAAATAACAGCTAGATTTAATTATTAACAATCACTTCAGAAAATATAATAGTTTTATTTATTTTTTTACATTTTATTATTATTATTATTGTTAATTTATGATATAGTTCCATAGACTCCTGGTATTTCCCTTATCCCAGCCCCCATTTCCTCCCTCCCCACTGAATAGTGCCTCTGTATCATTACTAAAATGTAGTTCTTCATACACAGTCATATGTCCATCATTGTGGGCATGGACAATGGCAGAGACTCCAGAATCCTATTGTCAAGATATAGTAAACAGTTTCATTGGGAGTCCATCTTTATCTAGAAGTAGAAATGCATACTGCATCATATCCTCAAATCTGGATGTCAGCCTCCATTTCATAGCTACTGTACATCCCCTCAAATGAAAAGTCATAATAAATCAACAATAGAAAGAAAATAGAAATTTACATAGCCATGAAGTTAAATAACATGTTACTAGATATGACAGTCTCCTTTACACAGCTACTATACATCCCCTTAAATGAAGAGCCACAAACAAAACATCAGAGAGAAAAAAGAAATTAACAACACCAAGAACTTAAATAACATGCTACTAAATGACTAACGTTAGCTGAAGAAATGAAAATCAAGAACCTTCTTGCAGAAAATGATGCTACTCTATGATCTATGAGTCATTGAATGATTTAATCAGAAGAAAGTGTTTTGAAGAGATTAAACTAACTGAAAACATCAAATCTCATACGATATAGTTTCCGCTGATTTTTGTTTGTGAAATGTGTCTCTTCTACACAACAAATAGATGAGTTTTTTAATCCAGTCTACTAATCTATGACGTTTGATTGAACTTAAGCCATTTACATTCAGAAATAATATGTATGGGTGGTACTTTGGCCCTGTCATTTTAGGAATGGGTTGTTCATTGATTTAGTCTTCTGTTGTGATTTTACTGTGATGTTCTTCCTATTTGCTTTTGTTTTTATTTAGTGCTATTCCTCTTCTCTGTCAAGAGAACAACTTGAAGTATCATTTGTAGGGCAGGTTTGGAAGAGGCAAATTCTTTTAACGTTTCTTTACTATGGAAGAATTTTATTTCATTTTTGAAGTGAAAAGAAAGCTTTGCTGGATATGCTATCCTAGGCTGACATTTTTTTTTTCTTTTAGAATCTGGAGTATGTCACTCCATTCTCTTCTCACCTGTAGAATTTCCTGTGAGAGATCTCCCGTGAGTTTAAGTGGCATTCATTCCTTTATATGCCAACTAATTTTTTTTAACGTGCACATTTAAGGATCTTTTCCTTATGTTCAATTGAACAGAGCTTGATGATCATGTGTCGTGGCGAAGATCGCTTTTGATCAAGCCTGTTGGGAGTTCTGTACCCTTGCTGGATGTTGTTCTCAATTCTTTCTCTAGATTAGGGAAATTTTCCTTTATTATTGCATTAAATATATTTGGAAAACCAGTTTCTCTTTCTGCATCTTCTGGGACTCCCATAACTCTTATGTTAGGCCTCTTCATAGTGTCTTTCAATTCTTGAATACTTTTTTGGCCTGATCCATCTCTGCTTCCAGCTTTTTGTTTGCTTTTCCCTGATGACAGAAAATATCTTCCAACTCTGAGATTCTTTTTTCTGCTTGCTTCATTCTACTTTGGAGACTCTCCATAGTACTTTTAATTTGCTCTACTGTGTTCTTAATTTCTGATATATCAGCCTTGATTTGCTTTACTGCTTCCTTAACTTCTTTGAACTCTTGTATGTGCTTCTCATTGTTGATCAGAAGCTTTACAATGCGTTTTATGAATTCTGTGTGCCTAGCTTTCTCGATGTCTTCCTCTATTAACTCTGAGGTTGGCAAAGGATTTTGCTCCTTTGCAGGGGAGTTTTCAATAATATTCATTGCTCTTGCTTCTTTTGCTCTTGGTCATTGTACCTCTGATTAGCAGAGTCTTCTTCTTGGGGTAGGTTTTAAGCTCTGTCACCCACAGGTCTACAAAGCAATTTTACTTACTGCAATTGGTACACAACTTTTTGCTTGCAGCCACTTGTGCCACAACCTCCAGTGAGCTCCAGGTCTGGGTTCTTATGTTAGAGTTCCAGCAAGAAATCCATAGCCCCAACTCCTGGCTCATAAATCCCCACCACCTGTGATATCGTGCTGAGGTTGCACCATTGTCTCTCCAACCTTTCTCCCACTTTTGGTTGGAGTAGGCCCCAGGATTAGAGAGACACCAGATATCCTATATATCTAGGTTGTTGGTGGTGCTAATCTTGCCAGAACCTGTTGAGTGTTAGATCTGTCTGCCACACAGACCTATTTTGACTTACGATGCCACAGTCAGTATTATTATATGTTGGACCAGTGCAATCCACGGAACTCAGTGAGTTCTCGTGAGCTCGGCACATGCACAGTTCTCTGTTGTCCCATGCAGTCCTAAAGCATTTGCCACAGTGCACAAAATGGCACCTGATACACCACTGCTAGAGTTCTTGATCTGCTGGCCATCAGATCTGAGGGCTACCCAGACCTGTCTTGGGTGGAACCTGTAGAATGCCATGCTGATGCAGTTCACTGAGTCAGAAATGAGTTCACTCCAAGCTAAGCATATGCTCAGTCCTTTCCCTTGCCTTTGCCTCCTTACTCAAAATGGCGCCCAGTCGGCTCTAGGGGGCTGACTGGGTTGTGAAATTTACCCTGTTCTTGCACTGACCGTCTGGGATCTGCTGCTCTATCTCTCCTCCTGGTCAAATCAAACTGACCAGCAGGACAGACAGTTCTTTGTCTGGCTCCCATTGAAAGTCTCTTCCCACCTGGTTGCTGGTGGAGTTCCGACTGCTGGTGGAGTTTGGATCACTGTTAGCTGAATGCCACTGGAGTATCAGTCACTGCAACACCACACAATTGTGTCCACTGCTTTCCTGTGTGAGTCAGTCTCCAGGTACCCCTCTGCTGTTTCCTACTTCTTGGAATGTGTCCTCTCTGCTTCATCCTGATTTAATGTTTCTCTGTCCATTTAAACGTTTAAACTAATTTTCTAACAGGTGACTACATCAGGGAATCAGTTACTAGACAGGAGGATTCAGAAGGGGGTTATTGAGTACATGCCCAGGGTTCACCATCTGCTGGAATTTGGTCCCACTTCACAGCCACAGAGATAGTGGTAGAGTCCAGGATATGGGCCAACATAACCACATCCAATGGATCATGCAGCCAATAGAACAGGAACAACATATCTAATACAGGAGGTGCCATGAGTCACAATGAATTCTCCTCGTGGAAGTTTCCCATGCCCCCTTCAATCTGCCTGCTAAGATGCCCATACACACACTTTTTTCCCAACCACATCTTCTGAGTTCCTACCTCTCCTGAGTTGTCACCTCTGTTCAGCAGGAAGCAGCCAGATAAGACCAGTGGTGCCCTATTATACCAAAGAGGAGGGAATATTAGCCCAGAGGGCCCAGGGACAAGCGGAAAACCCACAGGTGGAGCCAAAGTTTCCCATCAAGAATAGCCAGCCCAGATTCATCTTAGTATGCCATCTACTGCTCCATCTAAGCCACCAAGGAGGCCCAAATCTGACACAAGCACTCCACAGTCATTCCAAAGGTCATACAATTCTGCCCATGGTTGGAGTTCTGAGTTCAGTGGTTCAATTGGGGGAATCCCAAAGAAACCTTGTCTGAAGTGATCCCAGACCTGACATATGTGTGCTTGCCAATATGGAGTATTGCTCACCCACATCCACTATGCATGCACTGGTGGTCACTCATACTAAGTGCAGCTCCCACTGGTATACATGAGGACTGAGTGTATAATGGTTTGGGTTGGGCTGGGCCACAGCATCCAATGGTTTGTGTGGAAGGTAGGCCTGGAGACAAAAACTGACCCAGCAATTGCACCCACCAGTGCATGCATAGGTGGATGTGTACTGTGTAGTGGGGTTGGTCAGGCTGAGTTAGGTTCCAACACGCTTTGAGGTGTACAAGAGCTGAATGGGATATAAGACAGGCTGGACTAGTCTGCTATTTACAATGGCATGTGCAAGAACCAGAGATGAGGATGGGTCGGGTGGGGGCTACTGGGGCTTGCCCCATCTAAGCTAGAGTGCTGCTAAGACGCATGAGGACCAAGTGTGATGGGCTGGGAAGGGCTAGACTACAAGCATACATTGGTTTGCATATGATTTAGGCTTTGGACTGGAACTCACTGGGTGACTGCAACCACCAGTGTATGTGTAGGCTGATGTGGGTGATGAACTGAGCTGCATCCTGCACTGGCTGGAACACACAGGAGTTGGGTTTTGATTCACCTCTGGTGAGGTTTCTTTGGGGATCCCCAAATAGATCACTGGTATTGGAACTCCAACCATGATGAAAATCATAGGACCTGTGATCTGCCCAATGCAGTTCATGTGTCAGAACTGGATCTCCTCAGTTGTTGAAGCCTGTGTAGCAGACAGCATGCATAGATGCACATGGGGAACATGAGAACCAGCACATTGAGGCCTGCAAAGGATATCTAGTACTTTGGAGAGTAGAAGAAATTTGAAAGCTCTCCCATTCAAGCTTAGACAGTGATTATCTGGGCTAGTGGAGACTCTAAGGTGGATTATGTCAGCTAATGGACCTTGGGAATATTTCCTCAGCTACAGAGAAATGAAATAAACAGCATCTCAGAATTATCAACACCACTTAAACTATAGGTTAGAAAATACTCCACATTGGGTACCCTAGGATGACATTGGTTGGCCATCCCCCATTCCTGGATACTGATGCAACTGGGCTGCTGTGAGCAGCACTGTTCCATTCTATCCCCAACTTCCCCAGATACAAGAAGGGAAAAGCAACCTGGAAACAGTTGTCTTATCCACTTTCCCCCATTCCTCAACCCTCTCCACCCAAATTGGTGGTACACATGGGTATATGTACTTGAATCGAAAATACTTGTAGGAATATGCATAAATGTAGAAAAATGAAAAAAAAAACTGTCCTGCCTCAGTTTCTCTAGCATACTGGACAAAAGGCTGTGCATTGAAGCCTGTTCTAGCTTGCTCCTGGAGCCTCACCTGTGGAAAACAAAAATGAGTTATGCGCCATTTCACTCTGGCACATGGCCATACTTTAAAATATATTAACAGCGCCATGGTGGCTTTTCTAGGCCAGAATGTGCTTCTGCTCTGGGTCCTGTGTTTTTGGCACATTCAGCCTCTGGGTAAACCATGTGTTTTCTTCTCTTAAAAAACTAACCAATTTTTATTATTATATTGTAATGCAAAATGATTTTGAAGATACAATGAGTAATAAATAAAAACAAATAATGTAGCAAAATGGGTGGAATTGTAGGGCATTATGAAGTCATCTAGACACAGAAAGACAAAACCACAGTGTGTCACATCTGTGCAGCTGAACACACAACAGGGATAACTAGGGGCAGGGAAGGAGAGGGCAGAGGGAGAATGAAGCAATAAAGGAAACCACCCACATTGGCTAGAAAGGAGGACCAAGCTCCTGGTGTTACACAGCATATTGGGGGTGATCACAGGTCACAGTGGCCTATTAGATATTTCTGTGCAAACAGAAGACAGGAGCTCATAGGCTGCAGACTTTAAGTCAGTACAAAGAGGGAAAATGTTAAACACCCTGACTTTCTCTGCACATATTGATTTCAGCTTTAGCATGTCATACTGCATCTCATCCATATCTGTAATTATTTTAATCAAATATTATTTAATATTGAAAAATGAAATGCTTACTAATCTGATGTGATCATCACTCACTGAACACAAGCGCTGACTCTTCACTTTGTATACGATAACTATGTCCAATTGCAATAGTTTTAAGAAATTGTTATTCTAAAAGTTTGATCAGGGCCCGGCGCAGTGGTGCAAGTGGTTAAAGGTCCTCGCCTTGCACGCCCGGGATCCCATATGGGCGCCGGTTCTATCCCGGCAGCCCCGCTTCCCTTCCAGCTCCCTGCCTGTGGCCTGGGAAAGCAGTCGAGGACGGCCCAAAGCTTTGGGACCCTGCACCCGCGTGGGAGACCCGGAAGAGGCTCCTGGCTTCGGATCGGCATAGTATCGGCTAGTTGCGCTCACTTGGGGAGTGAATCATCGGACGGAAGATCTTCCTCTCTGTCTCTCCTCTCTGTATATCCGCCTTTCCAATGAAAAAATAATAAAAATAAATCTTTAAAAAAAAAAAGTTTGATCAAAGTTCTTGCACGTGAGTTACAGGTAAAGGTAAATGAAATACTGATGAAAAAGTGTGAATTTGTATTAGCAATGAGGACATCACTTACCCGGTTTATGTGTCAAGGTAGAATGCCTGAGTTTGATTTCCAAATACAGTGTAGGAAGCTAAGGTAGGAGCGGTGCCACCCAGAGTACACAGAGTACTGATTGTACACTGTGTGCCAGCGGCTGGGCAACTGCACAGCGGGCAGAGGCTGTGAAAGTGCCAGATGACAGGTGGATTGCACATGGAACCAAAATTTGTAGGCTTTAAATTGAAAAGCTCAATACCTGCCTGAGGCTGGGGAAGTCAAATGCTGAGGAGAGTGAAAGTACAAGGTGACAGCAGGTGACAAACACTGTAGTTGGCTGGCCACCTGATGACCTTGAATCCCACAGAGCAACAGACAAATACAGTGTTTCCAGAAACCCCCAAAAGCCCTTCAGAGGCTAAAATCTCAAAACAACATGAAAGCACAAAGGAATGGGGAGGAGTACCAGAAAAACTAAGTATTCAGATGAAAGAGCCAGGACTCTTCCCAAAAATGGCCAAAAAACAATTTCAATCAAAGAGTTGTAACACAAAGACATCAATGTGCTAACAGATAAGAACTACAAAAAAAAAAAGGAAGAAAGAGAAGAAGAGAAAGAAAGAAAGAAAAAAGAAAAGAGAAAGAAAGAAAGAAACTTCAAACTCTTCAGAGAAAATGAGAAGTGTTAAGAAGAGCTCAGAGAATTGAAAAATAACATTATCACAAAAATTAAGTAGGTCTAACATAAAATTTCACAACTGAAAAACACAATAGCAAGCCTAACAACAGCATGAACAATATAGAGGAAAGAATATCACATGTAGAAGATAACCAAAATAAGAACACACAACTAATAGAGTATCTGGGGAAAAAATCTGATCAAAACCAAAAAATGTATCAAGAAATAAAAATACTACCTGTCACCTTACACAAAAATGAGCTCTAAATGAGTCAAGAACATACGTTTTCACTCAGAAACCAGCAAGATATCAGAGGAATACATAAGACACACTTCTTAGAAAAGTCTCCAAAAGCATAGGCAGTGAACGTTAAAATAAACACATGGGATTACATCAGTAGGAAGCTTATGTACAGCAAAGCAAATGAAAAATAAAGTGAAGAAAAACCAGCAGAATGTGAGAAAATCTTTGCACATTACACAACTGTGAGGGGACTAATATCCAGGATTTTAAGAGCTTCAGAAATTCAGTGACAACAAAACAAACAACCCTGTGAAGAACTTAGTGAAGGAAATGAACAGACATTTTTCAAAACAACAAACTCAAGTAACAATTAGACATATGAAAAAATGCTCAGGATATCAGGGAAATACAAATAAAGACTACACTCAGATTCAAGCAGTTCCAGTGAGATTGACCATCGCTCTGAACTCGACTAACAACACTTGCTGGCATGGATGTGGGAAGAATGTCACCCTATTCCATTGTTGATGGGAGTGCAGGCTAGTACAACGACTGTGGAAGTCAGGATGGAGAGTGCTAAGAGAATCGAATATTGATCTACCATATGACTTATCCTTTCCTACTTGTGGGAATATATCCAAAGGAAATTAAATCTGCATGAGAAAATGACCTGTAATCCTATTTTTACAGCAGCACAATTTGCAATACTGATGAAATGGAAACAACCCGGATGGCCACGGAAAGAGGAAAGTATATAGAAAATATGGCATATCTACTCTGTGGGGAAAAAGGATATCCTGCCATTTGCAACAAAATGGGCTCAACTAGAGTTTGTTAAGCTCAGCAAAATAAGCCAGTTCAATTCTAAATCAACCTTCATACAAAATGCAAGATAAATACATTTTAGATAAACATGTATATACATATATTCACTTTTAGGAACTCTTTAATGGAGATTGTCATATTGACAGGTGAAGATACATTATAGTATGCCTCTCTACTGAAAAAAAGATGAACTCCCAATGAAATTGTGACATATGTCTTGACAACAGCATGCTTCAGTTTCTACCAGTGTCTGTACCTACAATGTCAGGATACACTTAAATAGCACAATGATGGACTTGCTACTGCTGTTGAAGACTACAGTATTTAAATAATATAGGAGAAATGAACATGTGGGGAAGGGAATGGGAAGCAGTTTATGGAACTGATGCATGAAAAATAAAATATTACAAATAAATTATATAAACCTTGTGTTTGCTTGTGCTTTATTAGTATGACAAACTGGGTGCCATGTTGCCAAATGACTCATCTGATATCCTGCAGCTCTTTGAGGAAAATTCAACAGCCAATCATCTAACTCACAGTCCTCTGCTTTTCCCTTTGTTCTTGCTAGTAGCCAAAGCTGAGCCCTTAACTCCCTGGATTCTTCTGCCAATGGATCTGTGACAACAGTGTTGTAAAGTGTCAAGACTAGAATACGAAGCCCGGCCCAATGGCCTAGTGCCTAAATCCTCACCTTTGCATGTGCCAAGATCCCAGATGAGTGCCAGTTCTTGTTCTGGCTTCTCCACTTCCCAGCCAGGTCTCTCTGCTTGTGGCTTGGGAAAGCAGTAGAGGATGGCCCAAAGCTTTGAGACCCTGCACCCACGTGGGTGATCCGGAACTTGCAGAGTGAGGCAGTGCATAGACGATCTGATCCTTCCATGTCTCTCCTTCTCTCTGTAAATCTTTCAAAGAAAAAAATGCATCATTAAAGAGGAAAAAATAGACTCTGGACTTTGAATCAAACAAGCTATCTTTCTCACTCCAAGTTACCGTATAAACTTTGCCCAGGATATAAGATGCTGCTTTTAAGAATCACATTCTGAACATTTAAGAAAGATCTAGTACTATAGTAAAGAGCACATTTAAAACAATCAGTGGGGTTAGAAAAGATATTAGATAATCTTAGGAATGGGATGACAAAAAAATTCTGTAAGCCATGTTGTTGCTCATAGCTCTCAAATGTGTATGCACTCATTATCACTTTAGAGAGGGGCTTAACAGGGAATATTTTTCATGCAGTTTCATAATCATTTGAAGCTTAATGTTTTTAGTGAATTCAAGCTGGTCTTGTGATATCCACACAGAATAGCACTAAGATTCTAGTCTTAGGGGAGACTTTGTAGTCATTATCAGTATCTGAGGATTTTACCGCTAAGCTATTCCTTGATAGGGATGTATTTTACTATTTCCAGTGTAGCAGAATAATAACTGCTACATATAGAATTTGTTATTATATATAAAATTGTAACTGTCTGCAGGGAGTGTAAATATTGTGTCAAATTCAAGAAAGTTGAACCAAACCAAAGGAGAGAAGAAGGAAGTATTATATTCCTAGAACTGTAAATTATATTGACTGTTATAATTGTAAATTATCTTTAAAAATTTAAAAATACTAGTTAATCATCAAAATAAGAAAAATAACTCTAGAACACTTCTTTTTTTAAAAATTTATTTTTTTATTTTTTCATTGGAAAGGCGGATATACAGAGAGGAGAGACAGAGAGGAAGATCTTCCCTCCGATGATTCACTCCCCAAGTGAGCGCAACGGGCCGATACTATGCTGATCCAAAGCCAGGAGCCTCTTCCGGGTCTCCCACACAGGTGCAGGGTCCCAAAGCTTTGGTCTGTCCTTGACTGCTTTCCCAGGCCACAAGCAGGGAGCTGGAAGGGAAGCGGGGCTGCCAGGATTAGAACCGGCGCCCATATGGGATCCCAGGCGTGCAAGGCGAGGACCTTTAACCACTTGCGCCACTGCGCCGGGTCCTAGAACACTTCTTAAGCTTTAGATTACTAAAGCTAATGTTCAATTGTTTTTAGAATAAATATTTATTTAAAAGACTATTTATTTTTTGGACTACAAAGAGTTTGCATTTTATTGCATCATTGTTCATGAGAAGATTATTAAAATCATTCCATTGTGTTCATAAATATGGGAAATGATCATAGGCCCATTATTTCCATGAAAACTTGATAAATGCTTTAGAAAGGATACTCAGATGAGTTTAGTTCAGTTTCAACCACTTGCCAATGTTATCATTAACTTCAAAATATAACGCTTCTGGAGCCTGGTGCCGAGGCCTGGCAGCTAAAGTCCTCGCCTTGAACGTGCTGGATTCCATATGGGTGCCGGTTCTAATCCAGGAAGCTCCACTTCCCATCCAGCTCCCTGCTTGTGACCTGGACAGCCCAAAGCCTTGGGACTCTGCACCCATGTGGGAGACCTGGAAGAGGTTCCTGGTTCCCGGCTTCGGATGGGCACATCACCGGTCGTTGCGGTCACTTGGAGAGTGAATCATCGGGCAGAAAATCTTCCTCTCTATCTCTCCTCCTCTCTATGTATCAGACTTTGTAATAAAAATAAATAAATCTTTAAAAAAATATATAATGCTTTGAACATGCCAGAATTCTGCATTCCAATAATGAATTAATTCAAATAATTTTATTTTTAGCTGACACTTAAAGTTTATATAATTAAAAATTGTTCACTAAAAATTCACTGAGTGTTCCAATTTTTTCAAACCTCTTTGAGGACTGGTGTTGCAGTAGTCCTCCCATAGTGCAGATCTTACACTTGAGTCTGGAGTTATAGCTGCTCCACTTCCAGGCCAGTTTCCTGTTCACTGCCCTGGGATAGCAGCAGGAGGTATCTCGGGTGCTGAGGTCACTGTCACTTGCATGGAATCTTTTGCAGGCATTTTGGGATGAACCAACCAAGATTCATATATTTTATTTCTGTATCTCATGATTACTTCTTTCAAGCAAACAAAGACTCAGAGATGCTTTCATCATCATTATTATTATTCCATCTTACTAAAAGGTCAGAGAGGTGGAGAGAGACAGAGACAGAAAGACAGAGAATTTTCTATCCTCCGACTCACTTCCTGAGTGACTTCAAATCCAGGTCTGGGACAGAGTAAAGCCAGAAATGCAGAACATCACCTGGATGGGCATGTGAGTAATAGTAACCCATCTATGTGAGCCATCACCTGCTAGCTCACAGCAGGAAATTGCAAGCAGGAGTTGAGGTGGGATTCAAATCCAGGGCACTACATTGCTTGTGGCCTGGGACAGCAGTCAAGGACAGCCCCAAGCCTTGTGATCCTGCACCCATGTGGGAGACCTGGACGAAGTTCATGGCTCCCGGCTTTGGATAGGCATAGCACTGACCATTGTGCTCATTTGGGGAGTGAATCTTCAGATGGAAGATCTTCCTCTCTGTCTCTCCTCCTCTCTGTATATCTGAATTTCTAATAAAAGCAAATCTTAAAAACAAAGAACAAACCAAACTCAAAATCAGCAGCATGAGAAACTGTAAGAATCCGAGTAGAAATAAGTGATGTTGAAGTGATGTTATACACACACACAGGCACACACACACACGGCTGTAACACACCCAAAAATGCAAGAAAACAAAAAGTCATTTATAAAAAGAGAGATAAACCTCTAGGCCGACTAACAAAAAAACAAGTGAGAAAAATTTATGAAAAAGGAGACATTACGATTGACACCAAAGAAATAAAAAGGATCAGGAATGACTCTGTGGCATAGAAAGCTAATCCTCAGCCTATGGTGCCAACATTCCACAAAGGTATCACTTTGAGTTCTAGTAGTGCCACCTCTGACTTAGCTCTCTGATAATATGCATGGGACAGCAGCACAAGATGGCCTGACTGCTTGGGTCCCTGCCTTCAGACCAGCCCACCTCCAGATACTTTAGCCATTTGCGGAGTAACCGACAGACAAAAAGTCTCTCTCTTGCTAGCCTCCTTGCTCCTTCTCTCTGTAACTGGCATTTAAACAAATAAATAACTAAATAAATCCTGTTTCACATGAAAAGAAATTAAAAGGAAAGGATCATAAGAAAATACTGAGAGCTACAGGGAAATGAACTGGAGACTCCTGAGGTAATGCATAAATTCCTGCATGCATGTAACCTGCTGAGAGTAAATACAGAAGACATAGACAGTTCTGTTACAAGGAAACCTAAACAAACCTACTACAAGCAATGAGATGGTAGTAGTAATCAGAAGGCTTCCATTCAGAAGAATTCTGGGGCCTGATGACCTCACTACAAAAACCCACAAAATAACAAAAGACAAGGTAGCTCCTATACTTTTTCAACTATTCCAAAATGTTGAGCAAAATGGAATTCAGCCAAATTCTCTATGAGGTCAAGTTCATTCTGATAATAAAAATCAAAGTCATGATAAAGAGAAACCACAGACCTATCCTTGATGAACGTCCATGCCAAGATGCTCAACAAGACGAGTAAATTGAACCCAAAACCACATCTTGATCAAGTGACATTTATTCTGAGAATGCAGCAACATTCCCAAATCCAAGAAACGTTACAAATCACATCAACAGTATGAAGAAGAAATCTATTTGGTCCTCTCAATGGATGCAGAAAAAGCATGTGATAAAACCCTAGCCAGAATCACAAAGAAAAGAAAAAGGAAAAACTCAAATACACAAAACAAGTGAACAAAAAGGAAACACTACATCTGACACCAATGAAACAAAAAGGATCAGGAGTGTTTGTGTGGCATAGCTATACCACTGTGTAGTAAAAATCCTCTGCAAATGAGATCTAACAGGAACTCACCTCAAGCCCTGAGGCCCTGCTTCCCATCCTGCTACCTGGGAGAGCTGTCCAGGACCAGCCAAGTCCTTGGGAACCTGCACTCATGTGGAAGACCCAGAAGAGGCTCCTGGCTCCTAACTTTGCATAGGCTCAGCTGCAGCCATTGCAGACACTTGGGGAGTGAATCAAACGTCAGAAGGGGAGAATGTCTTTGGGGTCTGCAACATCTTTTCATCCTTCAATGACACCTTTGTTCTCATCACTGATCTTTCTGGCAAGGAAACCATGTGCCGTGTGACTGGTGGAATGAAGGTGAAGGCTGATCGAGATGAATCCTCACCATATGCTGCCATGTTGGCTCCCCAGGATGTGGCCCAGAGGTCCAAAGAGCTAGGTATCACTGCCCTACACATCAAACTGTGGGCCACAGGAGGAAATAGGACCAAAACCCCTGGACCTGGAGCCCAGTCAGCTCTCAGACCTCTTGCCCGCTCGGGGATGAAAATTGGGTGAATTGAGGATGTCATCCCCATCCCCTCCGACAGCACCCGCAGGAAGGGGGGTCGCCAAGGTTGCCGCCTGTGAACAGGACTCGCCACATTATTTTCTGTTAATAAATGGTCATCATGTAAAAAAAAAAAAAAAGAATAAAACATCAAAGCTAAATCATCAGCAACAACAACACATCATCCAGCCTGCTGACCCTGTGGTGATTTTACGTTGATTTATTTTCTGAAAGATAACTGAGTACAAATGTATTTCAGCTGACACATTCAGTCTTCATGTCTGAAAAATAAGCTGTTTTCTTTACATTGTTTAGTGCAGCAAGTTACACCTATACTTTAGCTTGTCCTAAATGTGCATTGAAATCATGTAACTTTGTGGCTTTTTAAGTTTATAAAATTTAATTTACATTTGAGATGACTAGGATTATTCTTTGTTGAAAGAGAAAGTATTAATGTTCTCCACTGGCTAACCACCTTCCTGGATTCACATCCTTTGGCAATGTGTCACACCCATGTCACACACTACAACATGCTGCTGAATGGACAGTGGGTAATACAAGATATCAAACAAGCAATAATCAAAGTCAGGTATGAAATAAATAGAGACCAAAATAACAATGGATAAAATCACTGAATCAAGAAGCTGGTTCTTTTAAAGAAAGAATCAACCATATAGACACAAAACTAACCCAAATAATCAGCAAAAGAGGGAGAAGATACAAATCAATTCCATCACAGACAAAATATAATAAAGAGTAGCTCCGACGTACAAAGAATAATCTGGAAATAATATAAGCAATTATAGGCCAAGAAATCAAAAGACTTAGAAGAAATGGACAGACTGCTGGCTCAAAAAAATCACCAAACCTGAATCATGAATTCATTCAAAACTGAAACAGACCTATAATCAGGACATACATTGAATTAGGAGTTCAATCTCTTGTAACAAAGAAAAGCCCTGGACCACATGACTTCACTGCTGAATTCTAAAAAATAGTGCAATAACATACCCCCATCCTCCACAAGCAAGCCTTCCATACTCTTTCTATGAAGCCAGCATCACTTTAACACCAAAGCAGATTGAGACACAACAGAGAAAGAGAACTACAGATTAATATTCCTGATGACCACTGATGCAAAAGTCATTAACAAAATATGATCCAGTGGAATCCAAAAATACACCAGACAGATGACTGACCTGGACTAGGTGGGATCTATCCCTGACATGCAGGAATGCTTTAACCTTACCAAATAAATACACATGATACACAAAATCTACAAAATGAAGTATAAAAACCATATGATCATCTCACTAGATGCGAAGAAGGCATCTCATAAAATCCAACACCATTTCATGCTAAAAAAATCCTAAGCAAAATAGACATAGGAGGAATATTATACAACACAAGCATTGGAATCCATAAAAAATCCAATGCCATCTTCAAACTGAATGGGGAAAATAGGGAAGCTTTTCTCCTAAGATGTCCACTTTCACCACTGCTAGTCCACATAGTATTGGAAGTCCTCCCTAGAGCTACTATGCAAGAAGAAATTAAAGAAGTTCAAACTGGACACAAAGAAGCAACAATTTCTGTTTGCAGATGACATGATTCTATACAGAGGATAGTTATATATAGAAGACTCATTTAAGACACTATTGGAACTAATAAATGAGCTTGGAAAGCAAGCAGGGAACACAAACTTAATGAACATACATTGATGGCACTAGTATTCGCAAATAGTTCCAAGACTGAGAAAGATCTTGTAAGGCCAATCCCTTTCAAAATAGCAGAGAAGAACCTGATATACACTGAAATAAACCTAACCAGAAAGACATAGAAGATGACATTGAAAGACAGATACGTCTACCATGTTCTTGGATCAGCAGAACAACATCATCAAAATGTCCATAAGGCTGAACATACTATACAGATTCAAGGCAATACCAATGAAAATCTCCACATTCTTCTCAGACATAGGTAAAATCATATAAAAGTTCATTTGGAAATACAAACGACCATGATTAGCCAAAGCTATCTTGAAGAATAAAAATAAAGTTGGAAGAATCACAATAACAGATTTCAAGACACACTACAGGGCATTGGTCATCCAAACAATCTGGTACTGGTACAGAAACAGAAATGGTCAAGGGAACAGAATAGAAGGCAGCCCACACATGGACAGCCAACTCATCCTGGACAAGAGAACTGAACATGCCCCAGGAAGGACGGAGGGTCTCTTCAACAAATGCTCTTGTAGTATTTGCATATCCATTCCCAGAAGTAAGAAAAAGGCCCCTCACCTCTTCTGGCTCACCATACAAAAAACAAATACTGTCTCAGCACCACTATGAAAATACTACTGACCTCCTGTCATAATTCTGAGGTGTTCTGGAGAACTGCAGGATTTTTGAAGACCATCCTTTGAGAATTCTGCTTGGGATAACATAACTAAAAAATTAAAAGGAGTGATAGAATAAAGAAGGGAAATGAAAAAACGTCTAGGGAAAAACTCAAAATTGTAGAATTAAATTACACTCCAGTTGTGAAGCACAGTAAAACAGGGTATGATTTTTGCAGTTGTGCAATGGTCTTAGCCATGTCAACATTTTCCTTGCACAGTGTAGGTCTTCTGATATTAGAGCAGAAATACATAAATAATCCTTTGATATTTTGGTAACCAACTGACTACTCTTTCTGCAGTCAGAAAATTCAGTTTATTTACTTGCAACCTCAAACATGGACAAATTGTGTAAGATTTTGGAATGAGAAAAAAAAATCATGGATTCACATTGTCTGCATAAAACAAGAACACACCAAGGAGGCAGTTTGGTAGAGGGCAGGAAAAGGGTGGGGCTAAATAAAAGTGTTCTAAAATAGACAACAGATCACTCACAGCCACTGGGGGGAAAAAAAAACTTTAAAGAAACGATTGCAAAGCCCATTGTAATAATAAAATTAATCATGCAGCATAAATGAAGCTGTGGAGACAGATGATGGTGTGATTCAGGTTTCCCTTCGACTCTAGGGAAGGGATCAGTAGCTACCCCTCCAAGCACGTTAAAACCAGTACACAACAAAATGAAACATCTGCTGATGGAATTAGTGGAGAAACCTGATAGAACTCAGCTTCTATAAGAAAGACCAATTGGAAGAACAATCAGCCTGGCAAGCTTTAGGTCTTCTGTCAGTGCTTTTGATCAAATAGATGAGGTTATTAAATAATCAGATAGGGTCTGATGTGAGAACCTCATGGCTAAATCCTAACGTTGCATTTGCCAGGATCCCATATGGGCACTGGTTCATATTCCGGATGCTCCACTTCACATCCAGCTCATTGCTTGAGGCCTTCCAAAGCTGTTCAGGATGGCTCAAAGACTTGGGATTCTAAACCCACTGTGGAGGCCTGTAAAATGCTTGTAGCTTTGGATCAGCTCAGCTCTAGCCATTGGTGCCACTTGGGAAGTGAACCAGTGGACTGAAGATCTTTCTCTGTCTCTCCTTCTGAAAACCTGGCTTTCCAATACAAAATAAATCTTTAAAACATTGGATAGTTACATATGAAAGAAACAGTATACAGGTTACACAGTAACTATAACATGTGTACATGTATAGGTCATATGCTGTGGTTATATATTGCAATGCTTATTTCATATGTACCTTATTGGCCTCATAATTGTATAAATCAGTAACATTTTATCTTTTTAATTCATATGTGAATCTCATGCTAGAAACCATTAATACAAGTTCTAATTCTCTAGAGTAGGTTGACTTTGTTCTTCAAGTACTAATGTTTAGTACAATATCAAGTATTCAGTAGGAGCTCAGTAAGAATGCAGTGGATGTACAGCTGCTATGATAGAAGTGTAGCCCCCAGAAGTCCTGGGACATGGTTGGCATAGTTTCCTATGCACGTTTTCTCTCTTCTAGGGAATCTGAAGACAAACAGATTTATAAATGCTGTGCTTCCCTGTTTTGGATGGAATGATTCTTGGAGTCCCTAGTCCTTGCTGCCTGTGTCCTTGTATTAAGTCTTCCAAAACCAAAACCCATAGAGTGCTTCTCAGGAGGCAAGGAGGACATGCCAGTCAGACATGGCCACTCAGCCTCAATCCTGTCCTGGGTCTAACTCAACCCCACAGCAGGGATTCCGTTCAGAAGGGTGCCTTCTAGTGGCCTCTGTTCACAGGAACCACAGCAGGAGCTTGCCCAATCCCAGATACATTTTTGTTTCTAAGGGCACCCCTTCTTTCCTTCCTGCAATTCACTGAAAGCAAGGCCTGAGCTGCTCTGGCAGCATTCCTACCCCAGGGCTGCCCTGAGCATCTCCACCAGCAGCCTGCTTGTTCCCAGGACCTGCAGTGCAAGCTCCAGGGCTCAGAGTCCAGGGTCTGGATCAAGATCAGCAAAGGGGCAGCACAGTGGCAACCCGCAAGACCCGCTGGAGTGTTGTCTCTACTTTGTCCAAGGCCCAAACGTCCAGGTGGCTCCCAGCCCTGGCCATGGCACCAAGCGTGGCCTACCTCGTGGCTTTGTAGCCTCCTCCATGCCCTGTGACCACACACATGCTGCACCATCTCGTGGCTTGTGGTTAGTCTGGCCGCTGTCTGGACAGGTTCCTCGTGGTGACTTGGCAGTCAAGGCCAGCATCCTTTGGCTCCAGGTCCCACTGTCTAAACCATCCCATGTTCTCCTGGGTCTCACCTGTGACCTCGCGACCTCCTGCCCTGCCAGTCCCGTGTCCTCCCCGTGTCCAGTGTGGACACTCACTGGGCACAATGTCTCCCATGCACTGTAAGCAGTGCCCCACAGCTGCGGCCTGGGCCAAGACTGCCTTCAGAACCACCTGGTCCTGGGTCTCCTGCCCTCCTCACCTCTGCCCAGCCAGGGATGCCCAGAAGGCAAATAGGGCCAGGACATAGCAGACGGGAGAATTCCGGAAGATGGGCTCCTCTGAGGGGCGCTCTTCAACCTCACGAAGGTCCTGGAGCAAGGACCACCACTGTCCTCGAGCTTGCTGGCCTCAGGGCACAGTGGCCACCCTCATGCTTCAGGCCTTGGGGTGGGTATCTGGGTCAGCGCAATCCTCCTACCCACCAGCCTTGGGATGAGCGGCCATCCTGGGTTCACTGGCCTGGGGGACAACGGCCGCCCTGGCTGGCTTCGGGAATGCAGGTGTATGCTTGTGTGTGTCTCTAAATCTACATGCTTATTATAGAATATAAACAAGCCACGAGTAAGTAGCCCAATTAACATGGAAGGACCAAATTTGTGAATACATTATTAATGGTGATCAAAACCTAAATTTAAAATGTAATGTTATATATGCAAAAGTAGACACCTACTAGCCAGCAGTGAAGCTTGGTGATATCAACCGCTGTCTCCAGGGCCAGCTGCCCAAATGGGTACTGTTCAAGTCCCAGCTTCTCCACTTTCTATCCAGGTATCTGCTCATGTGTTTGGGAAAGCAGTGAGGACAGCCTAAGAGCTTGGGCCACTTCTGCCATGGGAGAAACGTGATAGATTTTCCCTGCTAGGCCCCGTGCCTTAGACTAGCGTTTAAAGACCTTGCTTTGAACACATTAGGATCTCACATGGGCACTGGTTCTAATCCCACCAACCCCGCTGCCATCCAACTCCCTGCATCTGGCATGGGAAAGCAGTTAAGGAAGACCCAAAGCCTTGGGATTCTGTACCCGTGTGAGAGACCTTGAAGATGCTCTAGATAGGCACAGATAGGCACAGTTATGACTGTTGTGGCCACTTGCGAAGTGAATCAAAGGACAGAAGATCTTCCTTTGCAGGAAAACTCAGTAAATCTTTCAAAAAAGGAGTGTTATTGTGAATAGAACATGACCTGGGGAACAGAAAAGGAACACTGGTGGATTACAGAAATGGATGATTATTTTCAAGTCAAATAATCCGTATGTTTTAAAGAGTTTATTATAAATCATTTGACATCCTAGCATATATTTCATCACAATGTTATGTTCTTAGGCCTGCTTAATTTCAATTACATAAATGATAAAATCTTGGAAATAAATACCAGCACAAAAAGCAATTAGAAAACTTGAGTATTTTAATGTTGGAAAGTGAATCAGGCAAAGTGCATTAAGAAATCATTGATGGAATTGCTTTTGAAATGAATGTCATTTAACAAAGAAAAAGTTTACTTAGACTATATCAGAAAATTTTCAATTTAATTCATTTTAAATCTGAAAAAATTTCTAAAAATTTGCCAATGTTTTTCAAAGTCTCAGTTTCTTGTTCTTTAATTTCACTTCAAAATTTATAATTTTCTCATGCAAACAAAAGAAAATCGAATAAAGTAATACTGGTAGAAGTTAAAGTAATATACTGAAATTTAGATGGATTTGGATTAAAATACCTGATGGCAGACACACTCTTCTGGAGAGACACTTTACACCCAAACCAAGCCTAAAATGTGTTTAGTCCTGCCTGGAACATTTTATTTTTAGAAAGATACCTTAAGAAATCATGATGTATGTTCAAAAACAGTCTTGCTGCAATATTTTACTAGAGTTTGGTATTGAGAACTCACTAATATTTCCTGAGCTTCTACTGCACAAACAAAATGGTTAAAAACACTTTAATATGTTTTAATTCTCATGTAACACTAAGACATTAATATTTCCCATTTTGTTTGCTCAGGAATCTGAAATACATAGAAGGTAAGTACTGCATCAAATCATAAAGCAAGAATCAAATTCAGACCATCTGTCACATGGACGTTTTATTTAATGTACATGCATGACAACATTATTTCAGGATTAACAGCATAACAAATGATGTTGTATCCATGAAAGTTTACTATGCATCAATTCAAAATCAGATTGTGCAATCAATAGAGTCACAGCATAAACCTACATAAAGGAAAAATAAAGCCACATTGGTCTGAATCCAAGAGCTTCTGGTCTGTCCCTTAGTTCCCTTATCTCTGAAATAGGAGACAGGGATTAGTATAATTAATGAATTTTTGGAGAATGAAATGAATGAATAACCAGAGTCCACTACTCAGGACTGTGCTGGGCATGCAGCAAGTATTCGATAAATGCAAGTCTAAAAATAGTCTATTTCATTATTTTTTTGCATTGTGTTTCTCAGAAACTGTTCAATTATATAGACTCATTTCACATGCATGGAAGCACAAAAGGCCCAAATAGTCAGAGCAATTTTGAGCCACAAGAACAGAGCAGGAGCACCACAATACTTGATTCTAAAACACCTCACAAAGCTACTAGAGCAAATAGCATGGCACAGGTATAGAAACAGAGTCACAGATATAAAGAGTTACCCAGAATAAATCTAAACATCAAGGCCAAGTAATTCTCCATAATTTTGCCCAAAACACACACTGAATAGGGACAGTTTCTCCAGTAAGTGATGCTGGGTAAGTTGGATATTCACATGCAGAAGATCACCACTTACCTCTCATGTTATACAAATATAAATGAGAAATTGACCAATAATCTTAACATAAGCCGCAAAGCACCTAGACAAAAACTCAGTAGAAATACTTCAAGTATTGGATAGTTAGCAGTTTTTAGGACAAAACCCTAAAATCAAACAAGGAAAGTTAAATTAGGCAAATAGAACTATACTAATCTAAGAAACTTTGGCACAGCAAAGAAAACAAAAGAGGTAATGGACAGGATGGGAGGAGATACCTACAAACGAGTCCTCTGACAAAGGATTCATATCCAGACTCTTGAAAGATGTAAAAAAAAAAAAAAAAACACCTGAATAAAAGTCCCGTTAAGAAATATACAAAGGATCTGAACAGATATTTCTCTATAGAAATACAAATGGCCATAAAGTAAATGAATAAATGGTCACTAACAAAATCACATTATACTTGAATAGGATAAATCTCTACTCCCGTCCCACTTACCTCCACTGACTTGCATCCTCCCCACCCCTATGCAAATTTCTCTCTATTTGTTTTTTATCTTACACTCAATTTCAAAGCTTCTGTCACTTTTATTTATGACTCTTACTAATAAACTACTTCAGACTATTTTCAAATTTCCTTTTCATATACCACTGTCATGGCTCAAAGAAAAATGTGGATTGGAATACGTTTCCTGCTGCAAGGTTCTTGCCACATATTAAGTGCCCAATAAATTATAATTAACTGTCTAAGACACAGTCTTGTATCTCCTTCACAGCGTGTACTAGAATAAAATATAAATATCAAAGATCCCAGAAAAAATTTTTCCTGCTTGATAAAGTGAAAGTATTATGAAATAAAAACATAACAGGTCCATCTGCATAAAGTAAAAAGAGATTTGGGTGGAATAACACAGCAGTGACTCCTGCATTGACCAAAAATAGCACAATTGCTTTCTATAAAAGCAATAACAGGGCCCAGAGTGGTAGCCTAGTTGCTAAAGTCCTGAACTTACATGTGCCAGGATAACTTATGGGCAACCAGCTCTAATCACAGTGGCCCTGCTTCCCATCCATTCCCTGCTTGTGGCCTGGGAAAGCAGTCAAGGATGCCCAAAGCCTTGGGACCCTGCACACACATGAGAGACCTGGAAGAGGCTCCTGGCTTCTGGCTTCAGATCAGCTCCTGTCTGCCGTTGTGGCCACTTGGGGAGTGAATCAACAGATGGGAGATCTTCCTCTTGGTCTCTCCTTCTCTCTGCATATCTGACTTTTCAATAAAAATAACTAAATCGTAAAAAAAGTGCAGTAACATTGTTAAATCTGTAGATCAGATGTAAAGAAAGAATAAATAATACAAGATAAGATGCTTCAGGGCCAGCTTAAATCGAACCTTAGAGCACAGATTAGTTGCCCTCCCATATATAACATTACTTCAGATTTATTCTTGCAAAGTTCTACGTCAGAAAGAAATGCAAAATGATCTATGTTTGGTGTAATAGATAGATTAAAATGTCAGGACAAGTTGCTGAGTAGACATTACCTGCATAAAACACTAATGTTCATTACGGGTTGTGAGCATTCTTCACATTAGTATAATTCCAGGACCTTTTTCAGGAGCTCCAGGAAACAGTGTGAAGGATTCTGTAAAGACTGTAGTGAAATCAGAGACTAATTTATCGAACTCAATTCAATATTAATTTAGTATCATTTCTATCTTTCATTATTGAGATTATCTAACAAAACTTAGTACCAGTTTTATGTCAAAACACAGAAAACAAGAATGCGTAACTGAAACGTTTCCATCACCAGCAATCCTGTTCCTTCTCTTGCTCCTTTGTTTCGTTACATTCCTCAACATCCAGATGCTCCAGGAAGTGTTACCTGCTGGTGCACATCATCAGCCTCTCAAAATGGAGCAAAGGTCAAACCTTTATGTAAGAACCTGCTGACCAGACACATTTATACTTCTTTGCTTGGAGGCAGAAGGAGTTTGAACGATTCTGTTCAAAATGTAGAAGCGATAACTTTTTCCTTCTTTCCCCCTGTAGCTCACGTAAAGGACATGTAGAATAGAGGACATGTCCACTAAGAAAACAGAAGATTTCAGAAGTCAGGAGGAGTCTGTGTTGCCCAGTTACTACTCTTGCTTTCTTTTTCTTTCTTTTTCTTTTTCTTTCTTTTTTTTTTTCTACAGTGAGAAGACTTCCCTCACCATGTTTACTCTTCAGGCAGTTAAAATAGCTGGGGTTAGGCCAGACTAAAGACCTGGCAACATATTATTTCATTTCAGCATTTTTGTATTTTTGTTTTTGAAGGTTAGATTCACAGAGAGAAGGACAAACAGAGAGAGGATGATCTTCTACCTGCTGAGTAACTTCCCAAGTGTCCAGAATGGCCAGAGCTGAGCTGTACCAAAGTCAAGAGCCAGGAGCTTCTTCTGGGTATCCCACGTGAGTACAGGGTCCAAGGACTTGGGTCATCCTTTACTGCTTTCCCAGGCCACAAGCAGGGAGCTAGAAGGGAAGTGGAGCAGCCAGGACGTGAACCAGCGCCCATATGGGATCCTGATGCATTCAAGTTGAAGACTATTACCACTAGACTACTGAACCGGGACGAACAGGGAGCTTCTTTCATATTTTTTCAGAGAGCAGAAGGGGCCCAAGATTTTGGGCTGTCCTCCATTGCTTTCCCAAGAAAATGAGCAGTTAGCTGAATCAAAAGTGGAGAAGCTGAGACTCAAGCCTGTGCCTATTTAGGCTGCTGGCCCTGGAGACAGCACTTCAACTCACTAAGCTTCACTGCTGGCTAGTGGGTGTCTACTTTTGCATATATTACATTAAATTTTTATTGTAGTTTTTGTCACCCACTAGTAGTATATTCACAAATTTTATCCTTCCGTGTTAACTTAGCTAATGTTTATTTATATTTGATAATAAGTGTATTGAATTCGACACACAGATACAAGCACATACATACATTCCTATGCTTTCAATCAAAATTTAATAGGAAAAAGGACAGTGCTATGCTCTTAGGAGTTTCATCCCTGATTTAGAATTTTAGGGAAGTTTTTGCTTTCTCTCAGCTAACACCACTGTTATCAGAAATTATTGCTTAGTATTATCAAATAGCTTCACCATCGAGTGGTGTATCATGTTTATTCTCTCTCTGATTATATACTAATAGGGTTTAGCTCCACTGATTCCTCCCTTCTCACTGGAATTGATTCCACTTAGTTATGTTTTATCTGATTAACAACATTCTAGATTTGCATTTATTTTAATTCAAGTATTCTTAAACTAAATTCCTAGTTTCTCTGTCAGATTTTGCCGACCAGTTTTGTTCTTTCTGCAAATTCTAGGGTCGTTTTGTTATCTTTGAGACTTGTGCCTTACTGATTTTGAAGAAGTAATAATGCCAAATGAGCCTGAATGTATTTTGTGCAAAACCAGGAGCACAAGTTATAAAATGTCCTTTAAGTTTACTCTTCTGTTAAATCATTGAATTTTGACAGAAACCGATTTTATGTATCCCCACCACTTTGTACATCAGTATCTTTCCACATTTATTCCCACAGACATTCATTTCTCCCTGTTCTATATATCCACACAATTTCCTTTGCACAAAATGCTGTTTAGAGATTTTACTTAAAATGGATTTGGAAAATGGAAAGATGATGTACTGTCATATATTCTGTTGATAATACTGCTTAAGACTTCATAACTAGGGCCCGGCGCGGTGGCGCAGTGATTAAGGTCCTCACCGTGCACGCCCGGGATCCCATATGGGCGCCGGTTCTAATCCCGGCAGCCCCGCTTCCCTTCCAGCTCCCTGCCTGTGGCCTGGGAAAGCAGTCGAGGACGGCCCAAAGCTTTGGGACCCTGCACCCGCGTGGGAGACCCGGAAGAGGCTCCTGGCTTCGGATCGGCATAGTATCGGCCGTTGTGCTCATTTGAGGAGTGAATCATCGGACGGAAGATCTTCCTCTCTGTCTCTCCTGTCTGTATATCCGCCTTTCCAATAAAAAAAATAATAATAAAAATAAATCTTTAAAAAAATAAAAAAAAAGACTTCATAACTAGGATGTCTTTCTCTGTGTTCATGCACCAGTTCCTTTTAAATGATTTCCTTACTTTTAAAAAATCTGTCAGTTACTGGTGCGACACTGGTCTCTTGTTCCTCTCTAATCTTATATTTGTGAAATTAAAATTTTAATCTAAATTAGAATCTATTTACTGTTGCTACATAATGCAGATGGTATTCAGAAGATCAACAGTTCATCTTGAATAGCCCTTTAGTTTGCTTTTATGTAATGTCTTCTTTTGGTTGCTATCAAAGCGCTTTTCACATCAGTTACTCCATTTTTCCTTATCTCATTCAGCTCCTTTTGCCTTTCTTGCTTGACTCGGTCACGCATGCGCAGCTGCAGCTGTACACCCGCCCTCAGGAAGTCTCTTCTGCCCACAAGCGCCTTGTGTATCCTGCATGACCCCGTGACCCACGGAACTCTTCCGCTGCGCATGCTCAGTGCCCGCACCTGAAGCCAGCAAGCACAAGTGCGGCCATTGTAACTGATGCTCATGAGCCAAGGATGCCGTTGATCCTGAAGTGTTCGAACGGAGGGTGGCTGCTGTACCCTGAACCTGGAGATCAAGAGGATGGCCGCTGTGCCCTGAGGCCGGTGAATCTAGGACTGCCGCTGATCCCGCTGATCCCGAGGCTGGTGGGGACGAGTATTGAAACGGTTTCCTCCCTCCCCTCCCCCCAAGCCCTAAAGAATGAGGGTGGCTGCTGTGCCCTGAGGCCGGTAACTGTCATTGTTGTCAGTGTCCCTGACCTGAACTGTGTTGGAGAGCGCCCCTCAGAGGAGGCCCTCTTCTGTCCTGGGCCCTGTCAGCCTCGTGGGCGTCCCTGGCTGGGCAGAGGTGAGGCAGGCGGGAGAAGCTGGCCCGGGGGTGCGAGGTGGTTCTCAAGGTGGTCTCGGGCCAGGCCGCAGCTGTGGAGCACTGGGGAAAGCGGAGACAGTGCAACCAGAAGCCAGAGGATGTTGTCCTTAGCTGCCAAGTCACTACAAGGACCCTGTCCAGACAGTGGCCAGGGAAACGAGGAGCCAAGAAGAAACGGTGCACCACGTGTGTGTTCTCTGGGGATTGAGTCTAGAGAGCCATGAGGCAGGCCACACTGGATGCCAGGTCCAGGACCTTGGACAAGGTAGAGACAACACTCCAGCGGGTCTTGCGGGTTGCCACTGTGCTGCCCCTTTGCTGATCTTAACTGAGACCCTGGACTCTGAGTCCTGGAGCTTGCACTGCAGGTCCTGGGATCAAGCGGGCTGCTGGTGGAGATCCTCAGGGCAGCCCTGGGGTAGGAATGCCGCCAGAGCAGCTCAGGCCTTGGTTTCAGTGAATTGCAGGAAGGAAGGAAAGATAAAAGGTGTATGTGGGACTTGGGTGAGCTCAAGGGGGACTTAAGTGAGACCTCCTTCTGACCTGGCTTCCTGCGATGCGGGCTGAGTTAGAGCCAGAACAGTGTTGAGGCTGCAGTGGCCATGTCTGAGAATACATGCATGGTCAACCACGCTGGCTGCCTGGTTAGTGTGCTGGGTGTCCTCCAGAATTGGAAAACGTCAGGCCTCTGGAGTGATAACTGCAGGAGGATCAGACTCCTGAGGAAAATGGGGACTCAGGCGAGTGTTTCCCGAGAAGCACATGTGCCCAGCAGATAGCCCTGGAGGATTCCTGCAGTGCCTCACATGTCCTTCTTGCCTCCTGAGGAGCCCTCCATGGGTTTTGCTTTTGGAGAACTAAATACAAGGACATCGGGGGCAAGGGCTAGGTACTCCAAGAATTATGCCCTCCAAAACGGGCAAGCACAGCATTTATAATTATGAGTGTTCAGATTGTCTAGCAAGAGAGGAAAAGTGAATTGTATTGCAGAGGCTCTGCCAGCCATGCCCCAGGACCTCTGGAGGCTACACTTCTATCATGGCAGCTGTGCATCCACTGCATTCTTACTGAGCTCCTGCTGAATATTTGACATTGTGTTGAACATTACCAGGTGAAGAACAATGTCAAGAACCTCAAGAAGATTAGTTTTTTTCCTAAGGGTTTCTAGGGTGAGATTGATGTATGAGTTAAAAAGATACAATGTTATTGATTTATATAGTTTATGAAGCCAAATGCTACATATGATATAAACATTATAATAAGTAATCACATTGTATGCTCTATGCATTTACAAATGTTATATTGTTACTGTGTAACAGAGTTACTGCTTATTTCACATGTAATTATCCCATTTTTATAAGATTTGTTTTTTATTGAAAAGTCCGATTTACAGAGAGAAGGAGCCACAGAGAAAGATCTGCGTTCCACTGGTTCATTCCCCAAGTAACAGCAATGGCGGGAGTTGAGCTGATAGAAAACTAGAAGCTTTTCCCAGGTCTCTGATGTGGGTTTAGGATTCCAAGGCTTGGACCATCCTCAACTGCTTTCAGAAGCCACAAGCAAGGCGTTGGATGTGAATTGGATCATCTGGAATATGACGCAACGTGCATCTGGGCTCCTGGTAAATTAGCAAGGTGATGATTTAGCCATGAGGTTATCATATCAGACCCTATCTAATTATTAATAATTTCTTTTATTTGATTAGAAAAAAACAACACTAAAATAATTCCAAAGGCTTACTAAGCTGATTGTTCTGTGCTTGGTCCTGTTTGTAAAAGTTGAGTTCTATCAAATTTTTTTTCTACTCATGCCATCAACAGATATTTCAGTTTTGTTCTGTTCTGGTTTTACACGTTGGGAGGGGTAGTCACTGATCCCTTCCCCAGAGTCTAAGCAAAACCTGAATCACACCAACGTCTGTCTCCACATCTTCATGTATGCTGCATGATTAGTTTTATTATTACAACGGGCTTTGCAATCTTTCTTTAAATTTTTTCTTGTTCCAGTGGCTTTCAGAGATCTCTTGCTCTATTTCATAACACGTTTGTTTCGCCCCACCTCTTTCCTGCCCTCTACCAAACTGCCTCCTTGGTGAGTTCTTTCATGCAGACGATGTGAAGTCATAATTTTTTTTTCTAATTTCAACAAATCTTACACAAATTGTCTGTTTTCAAGGTTGGAAGTAAATAACCTTAATTTTCTGACTGCAGAAAGTCTGTTCAGTGCTGGTTACAATAATATCAAAGCAATACGTTTTTCTGGTCTAACATCAGAAGCCCTACACTGCATGGAAAATGTTGCAGGCATGGTTAAGACCATTGCACAACTGTTTAACATCATGCCATAGTTTACTGTGCTTCATAACTGGAGTGCAATTTAATTCTACTATTTTGATTTTTTGCTCAGATGTTTTTTTCATTTCTCTCCTTTCTTCTATTGTTTTCTTTTTCAGTTATGTTGTCACAAGCAGAATTCTCAAAGTATGGTCTTCAAATCCCTGCAGTTCTCCAAAGCACCTCAGAAGTCTGACAACAGGTCAGTAGTATTTTCATAGTGGCGCTAAGATAATATTTGTGTTTTTCACTGCCAACCAGAGGTGGTGAGGGGCTTGTTTCTTACTTCTGGGAGTGGATATACAAATATTCCAAGAGCATTTGTTGAGGAGACCCACCGTCTTTGCTGGGGCATGTTCAGTTCTCTTGTCCAAGATGAGTTGGCTGTCCATGTGTGGGCTTGCTTCCACAGTTTCTATTCTGTTCCCTTGACCATTTCTGTTTCTGTATCAGTACCAGATTATTTGGATGACCAAATCGCTGTAGTGTGTTTTGAAATCTGATATTGTGATTCCTCCACCTTTATATTTGTTCTTCAAGATTGCTTTGGCTAACCATGGTCGTTTGTATTTCCAGATTAATTTTTATAAGATCTTACCTATCTCTGAGACGAATGTTAGGATTTTCATTGGTATCTCCTTGAATCTGTATGTTATTTTCTGTTGGTTTGGTGTATCATGCACATTTATTTGTGTACATTTAGCCATCGTCTCCTGCCAGAGATAAATCCCACCTGGTCCAGGTCGGTCATCTGTATTTTGGGATTCCACTGGATCATATTTTGTTACTGACTTTTGCATCAGTGGTCATCAGGGATATCAGTCTGTAGTTGTCTTTCTCTGTTGTGTCTCAGTCTGCTTTGGTGTTAAAGTGATGCTGGCTTCATAGAAAGAGTATGAAAGCATTGCTTGTGGAGGATGGGGGTAAGTTCTTGCACTGTTTGTTAGAATTCAGCAGTGAGGTCATCTGGTCCAGGCATTTCTTTGTTACAAAAGATTGAATTCCTAATTCAATTTATGTCCTGATTATAGGTCTGTTTCAGTTTTGAACTGATTCACAATTCAGGTATGGTGATTTTTTTGAGCCAGCAGTCTGTCCGTTTCTTCTAGATCTTTTGATTTGTTGGTCTATGATTGCTTATATTATTTCCAAAGTTTTCTTTGTAGAGTTATGCTTTGTTATATTTCCTTTTTGGGCTCAGACTGAATTAATTCGTATCTTCTCCCTCTTTTTCTGATTTTTTGGGTTAGTGCTGTTTCTGTACGGTTGATTTTTTTTGTTTTTGTTTTTCTTTTTCAAAGAATTAGCTTCCTAATTCAGTGATTTTATCTATTGGTCTTTTGGTCTCTATTTCATACATGATTTTGGGGATATCTTTCTTTCTGTTAATCATGAGGTTATTTTGCTGTTGTTTTTCCGGGTCTTTTAGTTGTATAGTTAGCTCATTTACCTGATGACTTTCTAGCTTCTTGATGAAAGAATTGAGAGCAATGGACTTTCCTTTTAGAACTACCTTGACTGTGTCCCACAGGTTTGCATGTGTTGTTTTGATGCCTTCAAAAATTTCATGGAAGTTTTAATTGTTTGATTGATGTCTTTTATAACCCACTATCCATTCAGCAGCATGTTGTAGGGTGTTGACATGGGTGTGACACATTGCCAAAGGATGTGAATCCAGGAAGGTGGTTAGCCAGTGGAGAACATTAGCACATTCCTGTTACAATAAAGAATAATCCTAATCATCTCAAATGTAAAAATAACTTTTATAAACATAATAACATAAACATGAAAAGTCACAAAGTTACATGATTTCAATGCATATTTAGGACAAGCCAAAGTATAGGTGTAACTTGCTGCACTAAACAATTTAAAGAAAACAGCTTATTTTTCAGACATGAAGCCTGCATGTGTCAGCTGAAACACATTTGTACTCAGTTATCATTCAGAAAATAAATCAACGTAAAATCACCACAGGGTCAGCAGGCTGGATGATTTGTTCTTATTGCTGATGATTTGGCATTGATGTTTTATTCTTTAAACCACAGTTACATTATCAGCAATAAATCTGTACCATAGCATGATGGAAATGGACATAAAAATACATTAGGATTTTTGCTGCTTTGTTATTATGCATATTAACTAGTGTGTTTGTGTGATAAATACAGTATATTTTATTTATTACAAGATCTTTCTGTTGTTTTGCTTTATTTTTTTTATTTATTGTTAGTCTTAATTGCACTTCAAGTTAGAATCCATTTGTTTTATAAATGTGAATACAGAGAACTTAATCACACAGCCTTAGACATTTTTAGCACCAGAAAAATTTGCTCTAACCTATTAAAATATTTCCTTTGTGGCAAAGTTGTGTGTTCATAATTTCCTTGCAAAATCCATTCCTCGATTGTATGCGATCAGGAGAAAAAAAGAGAAATGTCCTTTATGTTTTATATGTAGTATTTTATAAACAATGTATATATCAATTTATTATGATCTTTATTATTTCTTACACATGGTGTTATTCAGAAATTGTTTTTCCCTTGACAAAATGAAGTTAAATAAGTATGTGTTGTAATTGTGTCTCATTTATACTTGTCTTTTCTAAACCGTTTCTATGCAGAATATTTCATATCGATTGCACAGCCGAATTGTAAGCATATGCTTATAAATGCATTCATGTACTCAACCCAGAAATATTACAAAAGTCTCACTCACTCACACTTTATCTGTCTGTGTGTCTGTCTCCCTGCCTGTAACTCTTTCAAGTACATAAATAACTATTTTAAAAGTGTTTCATGGTTGATACCAAAAGCAGGAGAGAGTTGGAGGTGCAGTTGGGAGGACTGGAAGGGGAAACAAAGAGGTAAAGTTGATTCATATATAAGTTACCATGATAGAAGTAAGCAGTATCAGTATTCCATTGTACACTAAGGTGACAATAGGTAATTAAATTATATTGGGTATTTTTTGGCTTTTTTACTATAAGTTTGTTTTTCAAATAACACAGCGGAGGAGAGACAGAGAGGATGATCTTCCATCCTTTGACTCACTCTCCAGATGACTGCAACTAAAGTCTTCCAATAAGACAAATTCAGGGACCTAATGACTTCAGTACAAAAATCTGACCAGAGCTGACTGAGCCTACCCGAAGCCAGGAGCCAGGAACTTCTTCCAGTTCTCATATGTGGGTGTGGAATCCCAAGGCCTTGAGCCATCCTTGACTGCTTTCCCAGGCAACAAGCAGGGAATTGGATGGGAAGCAGAGCTGCTGGGATTAGAACCAGTGCTGTACAGGATCCCAGCACATGCAAGGTGAGGACATTAGCCACTAGGCTACCATGCCAGGTCCATTTAAACTATATAAAGAAACTATATAAACTATATAAAGAAAAGAAAAAGTGCTTGCTAATACCTCCAGTACTGTTCTCAATGGAAGTGATGAAAATAAGCTGTTTTGTTCCAGATCTGAGCAGGAATGCTTTCTGTTTTTCCCCATTGAGCATGATATCGGCTCTTGGTTTGCCACGTACACGGTGTAAAGGTTTTAGCTGAGTTCCTGTTAATCCTAGTTTGCAGAGGATTTTATTACACAGTGGTGTAGCTATGCCACACAACCATTCCTGATCCTTTTTGTTTCAGTGGTGTCAGTTGTAATGTTTCCTTTTTCTTCGCTAATGTTATCTATTTGAGTTTTTCTTTTTTCTTTTCTTTGTGATTCTGGCTAAGGGTTTATCATATGCTTTCTCTGCATCCATTGAGAGGACCAAACAGATTTCTTCTTCATACTGTTAATGTGATTTATAACATTCCTTGGTTTTCTGAGTGTTGAACTACCCTTGCTCTCAGAAGAAATATCACTTAATCAAGATGTGGTTTTAGGTTCAATTTGCTAGTCTTGTTGAGCATCTTGGCATGGACGTTCATCAAGGATAGGTCTGAGGTTTCTCTTTATCATGATTTTGATTTTTATTATCAGAATGAAATTAATCTGATAAAGAATTTGGCTGAATTCCATTTTGCTCAACATTTTGGAATAGTTGGAAAAGTATAGCAGCTACCTTGTCTTTTGTTATTTTCTGGGTTTTTGTAGTGAGGCCATCAAGCCCCAGAATTCTTCTGAATGGAAGCCTTCTGATTACTACTACCATCTCGTGGCTTGTAGTAGGTTTGTTTAGGTTTCCTTATAACAGAACTGTCTATGTCTTCTGTATTTACTCGCAGTAGGTTACATGCATGCAGGAATTTATGCATTACCCCAGGATTCTCCAGTTCATTTCCATGTAACTCTCAGTATTTCCTTATGATCCTTTCCTTTTCAATTCTTTTCATGTGAAACAGGATTTATTTAGTTATTTATTTGTTTAAATGCCAGTTACAGAGAGAAGAAGCAAGCAGGCTAGCAAGAGAGAGACTTTTTGTCTGTCTGTCGGTTACTCCGCAAATGGCTAAAGTAGCTTGAGGTGGGCTGGTCTGAAGGCAGGGACCCCAGCAGTCAGGCCATCTTGTGCTGCTGTCCCATGCATATTATCAGAGAGCTAAGTCAGAGGTGGCACTACTAGAACTCAAACTGATACCTGTGTGGTATGGCGGCACCATAGGCTGAGGATTAGCTTTCTATGCCACAGAGTCATTCCTGATCCTTTTTATTTCTTTGATGTCAGTTGTCGTGTTTCCTTTTTCATAAGTTTTTTCTCACCGTTTTGTTGTTGTTGTTGTTAGTCTGCTAGAGGTTTATCTATCTTATTAAAAATGATCAGACAACGAGATGCTGGACTCTATGCTTGTTGTATGCTTGCAGTGAAGGAATCTCAACTAAACCTGAACTGTGGTTGTGCAATGAGGGGAAGGAGCCCACCATGGGGGGAGGGTTGGGAGAGGGGTGGGGGGAATCCCAGTGCCTATATAGAACTGTGTCACAATATACAATGTAATTAAAAAATGAAAAATAAAATAAAATAAAGTAAAAAATTACTTTTTTAGTGCCCAGCACAGTGGCATAGTGACTAAAATCTTCCCCTTGAATGCATAGGGATCCCATACGGGTGCTGGTTTTAATCCTGGCAGCTCCATTTCCCATCCAGCTCCCTGGTTGTGGCCTGGGAAAACAGTAGAGGATGGTCCAAAGCCTTAGGATCCTGCAAACACAGGAAACCCTGAAGAGTCCCTGGCTCCTGGCCTCAGATCGGCGCAGCACTGGCCATTGCTGTCAGTTGGGGAGTGAATCAGTAGACTGAGGATCTTCCTCTCTGTCTCTCCTCCTCTCTGTATATCTGACTTTGTACGAATAATAATATTAATTTTTTTATTTTAAAAATGCCTTTTTTTTTAGCATTTTTATGTGTTATAGCCATGTGTTTGTGTGCCTGTGTGTGTTTTTGTATAATTTCACTTCAAATTCTCTTTTTTCTACTCTGATTCTTATCATTTTTCATGCTGCTGATTTTGAACTTGGTTTGTTCTCGTTTTAAGATTTATTTATTTTTATTGGAAAGTCAGAAATTCTGAGAGAAGGTGAGACAGAGAGGAAGATCTTTCATTCGATGATTCACTCCCCAAGTGCCTGCAATGGCTGTTGATGTGCCAATCCGAAGCCGGGAGCCATGAATTTCCTTCAGGTCTCCCACGTGGGTGCAGGGTCCCATGTGGGTTTGGGCCATCCTCAACTGCTTTCCCAGGCCACCACCAGGGAGCAGGATGGGAAGTGGAGTTGCCGGGATTAGAACTGGTACCCATATGGGATCCAGATGCATTCAAGGGGAGGACTTTGGCTGCTACACCACTGATCTGGACCCATGAATTTGGTTTGTTCTTCTTTTTCTGGCTTTAATATCCATTGTTAAATTTTTATTTTGATTTTTCTCCCTCTCTTTTTAAAATTTCATTTGGTTGGAGCTTAGCCAATGAGAAGCCAGGAGCCAGGAGCTTCTTTCTGGGTCTCTCACGTGGGTACAGGGTCCCAAAACTTTGGGCCATCCTCAACTGCTTTTCCAGGCCACAAGCAGGGAAATGGATGGGAAGATGGGCTGCTGGGACTAGAACTGACTCCCGGATGGGATCCATGCGCATTCAAGGCAAGGACTTTAGTTTATATGCTATTGCGTCAGGCCTGATTCCTACTTTTATTTCTTTATGCTCAAAGAAGATACATTGCATGATTTCAATCTGTTTAAATTTGGCATCTTGCTTTTGAGACTAAAGAAAATATTTCACATGCTGAGAAAAAAATGGAAAAATATTCTATAAATATATGTTACTTTTCTGTGCTTGATAAAATGTCTTAACCCCTCTGTATCTCTGTTCATTTTTGTCTGGATGATATACTCACTGATGAGATTGCAGTCAAAATTACCCACTATTATTATATTGGAGTCTATCTCTCCCTTTAGTTCTGATAGTATTTTCTGTATATATTAGGTGACCTTGTGTTGGGTGCACACATACTTAGGATTACTGTTCTTCTTGTTGAATTGAAACTTTTATCACAATATTTTGATTCCTTAAGGAACAATAAATGCTTGAGGACGTGGAGATGTTTACCCATATTCAACATTATGCATACATTACAGGGTGTATTTCAGGGTGTACATGATGAGGAAGATTCTTGGTGAACAGGTTAAGACATAGTTCAGGACACCTACATCCCATTTCATGCAGTGCCCTGGGTTTGAATCCCACCTCAACTCCTGATTGTAATTTCCTGCTGTGAGCTAGCAGGTGATGGCTCACATGGATGGGTTACTGCTACTCACATGGCCCATCCAGGTGATATTCTGCATTTCTGGCTTCACTCTGTCCCAGTCCTGGCTTTGAAGTCACTCAGGAAGTGAGTCAGAGGATAGAAAATTCCCTATCTTTCTGTCTCTGTCTCTCTCCATCTTTCTGTGCTGAAAGTAAAATGAAAAAATAATAATAATAAAAACCAACTCTGAAGATTAGTTTGCTTGAAAGAGGTAAACACAGAGTTAGAGAAAAAAAAAATGAATCTTGCTTGGTTCATTCACAAAATGCCTGCAAAAGATTCCATGCAAGTGTCAGTGACCTCAGCACCCGAGATACCTCCTGCTGCTATCCCAGGGCAGTGAACAGGAAACTGGCCTGGAAGTGGAGCAGCTATAACTCCAGACTCAAGTGTAAGATCTGCACTATGGGAGGGCTACTGCTACACCAGTCCCCAAAGAGGTTTGAAAAAATTGGAACACTCAGTGAATTTTTAGTGAACAAATTTTAATTATATAAACTTTAGGTGTCAGCTAAAAATAAAATTTCTTAAACTAATTCATTATTTGAAAGCAGATTTCTGACATGTTCAAAAGCATTATATTTTGAAGTTAAAGATTGGTATGTGGTTAAACTTGAAATGAGTATGAGTATGGTTTTCTAAACCATTTTGTCACATTTCCCTGGGAATAATTCCACTATGACCATTTTTCACATATACGAACACAATGGAATATATTTAAATATATCTCCTCATGAGCAATAATGCAATAAAATATAATTTCCTTTGTAGTCCCAGAAAATACTTATTTGTTTAATTAAATAAATATTTATTCTAGAATCTATTGAACATTAGCTTTGGTGATCTAAAGCTTCATAAGTTCTAGACTTATTTTTTTAATTGATGATGAACCACTATTTTTATTTTATTAAACATGATTTACAGTTATAACATTCAATGTAATTTATACTTCTGAGAATATAATATTCCCTTCTTTTCTCCTTCCCATTTTCCTTCTTTCTGCTTTTCTGTTTTTTTGTTTTAGTTTTTAAGGTAACTGAAATTTGTGTTATAGTAAAAAGACTGAATACTTCACCAAATGAAACTTTTAATGAGTCAAAAGCAAAAAGACCTTAGTGGGCATTAAGACAACCCCTGAAAAAGTATCATTGAATGGAAACATGTCCATTTCACCTATATTCAGTACGTTTTAATCGAAGATAGTTATACTATAGTAATATAACATTCTTAAACATTGGTTTGTGACAATATGAAACCAAGCTTTACAAAACCCTATTTGTAGCAATGCTGATGCACACAGACCTTTCTCTTTGCTTTTTAAATCTCAGCTCCCACATCTAAGGGAGAAAGGTGATACTAATGTAACCATCCTTGTATAGTTTGAAATCTGATTCCTGGCAATGTATCAGTAGTTCCTACATAATTACTTTCCAGAATAATTTATCCATAATGGAACTCACATTTGTCTCTAACCCATCAATTGCTTCTTTCTGTTCTGTGTGAATCTGGTAGTCTCGGTGCCAATGGTGGTTCTGATGCTTTTAACAAATGGTTATGACAGAACTTTATAGGATTCCTTAGACAATAGGAAATGCCTTTTGCTCTTGACATTATATTTCAATATCCCCCTGAGGTTTGGTTCAACTTTTTTGAATTTGACACAATATTTACACTCTTTGCAATTACAATTTGTATATAACACCAAGAATTATATGTAGCAGTTATTATTCTACTAGACTAGAAATTGCAAAATAAATTCATTTTCAAGCAAAAGCATACTGGCAAAATCCTCAGATACTGATAATGACTTAGAAGTCTCCCTAACACTAGAATCTTAGTATTATTCTGTGTGGATATCACAGGACAGTGAAATACACATACAAGCCAGCTTGAATTCGCTAAAAACATTAAGCTTCAAATGATTATGAAACTGCATGTAAGATATTCCTCCTTAAGACCCTCTCTAAAGTGATAATGAGTGCATACACATTTGAGAACTATGGGCAACAACATGGCTTACAGAATTTCTTTGTCATCCCATTCCTAAGATTGCTTAATAACATTTTGTATCTCGCTGAATTTTTTAAAAATGTGCTCTTTACTATATAGTACTAGATCTTTCTTAAGTATACTGAATGGGATACTTAAAAGCAGCATCTTATATCCTGGGCAGTTTCTTGAATTGTCTTCTACAACAAGAGCCTGAAGGGAGTCACCTCTTTGTGTTCCTAAGGTGGTGAGAGGGGATCAGCTGCAGTTCTCAGCAGGATGGTGAGGGTGGATCATCAGTTAGCCTGTGTGTGTGAAGCTCTGCATATGCTATGTCCATGATCAAAAGTCAAAAGTCCTCACAATACTAGGATACACATAAACACATTATTATTACTACATGCCATTTAAATAGTCCTGAAAGTATTGTTTAACACTTGTGATTGCATGTTATTGAAACAGTGAGGCTCAGTTTAATCAATATGCCCTCATGGTAACTTGGAGTGAGAAAGATAGCTTGTTTGATTCAAAGTCCAGAGTCTATTTTTTCCTCTTTAATGATGCATTTTTTTCTTTGAAAGATTTACAGGGAGAAGGAGAGACATGGAAGGATCAGATCGCCCATCCACTGTTTCACTCTGCAAGTTCCGCATCACCCACGTGGGTGCAGGGTTTCAAAACTTTGGGCCATCCTCTACTGCTTTCTTTCCCAAGCCACAAGCAGAGACTGGCTGGGAAGTGGAGTAGCAAGAATAAGATCTGGCACTCATCTGGGATCCTGGCACATGCAAAGGTGAGGATTTAGCCACTAGCCCATTGGGCCGGGCCTCATATTCTAGTCTTGACACTTTACAACACTGTTGTCACAGACCCATTGGCAGAAGAATCCAGGGAGTTAAGGGCTCAGTTTTGGCTACTAGCAAGAACAAAGGGAAAAGCTGAGGACTGTGAGTTAGATGAGTGGCTGCTGTTTCCTCAAAGAGCTGCAGGATATCAGATGAGTCATTTGGCAACATGGCACCCAGTTTGTCATACTAATAAAGCACAAGCAAATACAAGGTTTATATAATTTATTTGTAATATTTTATTTTTCATGCATCACTTCCAAATACTGCTTCCCATTCCATTCCCCACATACTCATTACTCCTATATTATTGAAATACTGTAGTCCTTCAACAGCAGTAACTTACCAAGTCCATCATTGTGCTATTTAAGTATATCCTGACATTGTAGGTACAGACGCTGGTAGCAATTGAAGCATCCTGTTGTCAAGACATATGTCACAATTTCATTGGGAGTTCATCTTTTATTCAGTGGAGAGGCATACTGTGATGTATCTTCACCTGTCAGTACGACAATCTCCATTAAAGAGTTCCTATGTGTGTATATATGTATATACATGTTTACCTAAAATGTGTTTATTTTTTATTTTGCATAGGTTGACTTAGAATTGAACTGGCTTATTTTACTGAGCTTAACAAACTCTAGTTGAGCCCATTTTGTTGCAAAAGGCAGGATATCCTATTTTCCCCCCACAGAGGAGATACAACATATTTTGTTTATACATTCTTCTTTCCATGGCCATCCGGGTTGTTTTCATTTCATCAGTATTGCAGATTGTGCTGCTGTAAATATAGGATTACAGGTCATCCCCACTACCCCCTGGGTTTCACATGTGCTTGTTCGGTACTGCGTCCCAGTCTGGCACAGCCTCCTCACATAGGCATTTGTCAGTGTGTGCTGTAGCCTGGCAAGGTCAGTCCCACTGCCAATTCCAACTCACCTTGGTGGGAGCTACAGCAGAGCCCAGCCCTGCCACCTCCCAATCCTGGACCTCATGTGCTCTGGCTGGTATTGCACCCTGAACCGGCCTGACCCATTCTCCATTCTGGCATTTGGATTTGCCAGTTGGTGATATGGACTGACCCAGCCTGGCCTGCCTCTGACCTGCACCACATGTATGCTAGTAGATAGCATATCTTGGCCTGGTCTGGGCTGTCTTGGTGCTTGCATTCACCTACAGGAAACCTGTCCCAATAGAGGAGTTCCCCAGGCTCCTCCATTCAAATCTCTCCCAATGCCAGATCTCACGCAGCAGTGGGTCCATGTGCCAGCCCTACTGAGTCTACCTCCTGTCCTAGCAGGAACAGTGGCCTTCCCTCAGTGGTCCTATCCATTCCAGTTCCTGTTGTTGAGTACTATTGCCCAGCCAAGCCTGATCCATACCCAGGCACAGCTTACACATGGCTCAGCTGGGACAGAGACTTTTGCCTAGCCTGTCCTATATCTACTCTGATTCTCACAAATACCAGTGGGTGCTGGATTCTAGCCCATTCTGGCACATCCCATACCCAGCCCACACACATGCTGAGGGATTCTGCAGCACTATCCAGAACAGACCACAGCCCCTACCTTGGTCCTTGCTCTCTCCAGTGGGGATCACAACCTGGCCAGTGTGTCCCCTTTGGTCCCCAGCCTGCTCCCCTCCACAGATCTCATCTGTACCAGTAGATGCTCTGAGCCACCCTGGCATAGCCCCATTCATCTTAGTCTTTGCATTGGATGTTGTATCCTGCCCTGACCTAGCCAACCCCAAGTCCCTGCTCTTGCTTTTGGGTCTGCAGCCTGGCCCTGCTCAATCTGCTCCCATCTCAGGCTCATGTGAACCAGTAGATATGATACCCTAACCCAGAATGACCTGAACTCCAGCCTTGTTTCTACACTCACCAGTGGGCTAAGATCTGCTCAGCCCTGCCCAGTCTGCCCCTTCCAAAACCAATCCACACACTTGCCAATGGGTGGAGCTGCTTTGCCCAGCTTGCCTGACCTCTAGATCTGGAACACATGCTCACCAGTGGGAACTGTGGCCCAATAGGGGAGTCTTCCAGTTTCCCCACTCAGCCCACTCCCAAACCCAGATCTCACATGCTCTAGCAGGTGTAGACCCATGGCCAACATAGCCTGCCCCTCCATTTGGCTTTTGTATGAGCTGGTGGATGTTGCGGGCCAGCCTGCCCTACACCTTCTTTTAGGATGCACATGTAGGTGCTGCAATTGGACCTGCACAGCCTAACTCATCTCCAGTCCCCTTGAGTGTTGGCAGGTTCCATGTTCACTCCTAGATCAGCTAGTCACCACCCCAACTCTTGAGCTAACTCGTGGGACTACTATTTTCTGGAATGTGCCCTCTCCGCCTTCACACAGGCTAATGTTCCTCTATCTGTTTCAACATGTCCTTCACCTATCCTGCCATCTTGATTCTCTTTTGGTGGCTTTTCTAAGAAGTGTTTACCAATGCCTATGTCCTGCACAGTGTGTGTTATATTTTCCTCTAATATTTTGCTGGTTTCTAGTTGCAGCAGATTTAGGTCACTGATCCATGTAGAGATGATATTCGTGTAATGTGACAGGTGGGGGTGTTACTTCTTACCTCTGCAGCCTGATACCCAATGTCTCAACAGCATTTCTTGAGACATACTTTTTTTTTTTTCTGGTGTGTGTTCTGTTCTGTTAAAGATTGGATGTATATGTGTGCTCTCCCCTTTGGGGTTTCTGTTCTGTTGCATGGTTCTTTTTTTGTTTCTGTACAAGGCTGTTTTCATGACCACTGCCCTATAGCTTTTCTTGAGGTCTAGAATTGTGATGTCTCCACCTTCACTTTTATTCCACAGAATAGTTTGGCTATTTGTCATCTCTTGAAAATATGGGCTTTCAGATGAATGATCTCTAGTGCTTATTCCTGGTTTGAAATCCTGTGCTTCTTCTATATGCCTCTTTATGTCATCTTTTCTATAAATTCAAGCATCTTATGAATGTAGACAGTTAGGTCTTTTTATGTAAGTTATAAATATTTGGTGATTTTACTCTCCAAGATATTGGCAATAACCTTGCAATACAACTTTCCATGTCTTATGCTGATATCCACATTATATTTCAAAGTGAGTAATGTGTGACTGAATGTCTTCCAATATTAACAGATCTTGTCTTTGGAAATTGCAAAGTCTTTTATCTCATTGACAGCTTTCTGACGTGTAATAACAATGCTGCATTTTTCACATTTTGCATAATTTGGGGGTATGTTTTTTGGGTGGTAACTGACATTGATAACTAAAGTTTCCTGCTTGCATAGGCACTCAGCACCACGTGCAAGCATCATAGATCAACATAAGTTCCTATCCTACCTCTTCTCTCACGAGGGATACCGAAACAGGTATATTTTTGTCCCCTATAAAATATGTAAGTCTGAAAATGACAACAAGTACAATAGAAATTGTTGCACTAGATGTTACCAACTTTTTCCAAGTATCATTTTGTGGTTTAATTTTTACTAGGCTGTTATTTATTTAATTAAGGAATTAATTAATTTTATGATACAGTTCCATAAGCTCTGTCTCTGATTTCCCCTTTCCAAGTTCCCTTCCCCCACTGATTTCCCCCTACAGCCCCACACAGATATGATCTTTTAGGAGGTAGGTTTTCTTTCCTTGATGTCTTTGCCTTTTCTTCATATTCTTGCTTTTAACAAGATAGTAGTTCAGTAAATTTATGCCAATGGATTGTAAACAACCTCACGACAAATAAAAATATAAAACATCTTTTCATCAGAGAGCTGATGGCCCTAAAAGTTCACAAATCTGTATCTGATAAAATGAACTTCAAAGCTCTGCCGTTTCTCTCTTGGTTAGAAAATAGAAAAGATGAGTAAAATTGAATAAGTACAAATAGAAAAGATGAGTAAAACAATCACACATAATATAATTCATCCAAAAGAGATGATCATAGAACTCTATTATTCTCATTCTATTTAATTTTGAAAGCATGTTGCTTTTATAATGTTTGAAAATATATATCGTGCAGGTCAGGCACGATAGCCTCATGCCTAAATCCTCATCTTGTATGTGCCAGCATCCTATATGGGCCCCAGTTCTTATTCCAGCTGCTCTAGTTCACATCCAGCTTTCTGCTCATGACTTGGACAAGCAATAGATGATGGCCGAAATCCTTGGGACTCTGTATCCATGTGGGAGACCCAGAAGAAACTGCTGCTTTGGATTGACACAGCTCTGGCCATTGTTGATGGGCAGATTGTTTGTGTCCTTGCTCTTGCAATTGCTGATTGTGCTGCAGTGAACATTGGGGTGCATGTTGCTTTCCCATGTATCCACTCTTTTGGATATATTCCTAGAAGTGGTATTGCTGGGTCATATGGTAGGTGGCTTTTTAATTGTCCAAGTGTTCTCCATTCTGACATCCATAGTGGTTGCACCAGCCTGTACTCCCACCAGCAGTGGTTCCTTTATCCCTGCAACCTTGCCAGCAGGTGTTGTTGGTAGTTTGCTGCATGTGGGCAATTCTTTCTGGCGTTGGGTGGAATCTCAGTGTTGATTTTATTTGAATTTCCCTTATTGCCAGAGAGCTTGAGCGTTGTTTCATGTCTGTTAGCCATTTGAATTTGTTCCTTTGTAAAGTGGCTGCCCATTTCTGACTGGTTTGTTGTGGTTTTTTTTTTTTTTTTTGGTGTTATTGTTCTTCTGGAGTTCTTTGTATGTTTTTGAAATTAGTCCTTTGTCTCCTGTGCAGTGTACAAGGATCTTGTCCATTTCTGTGGGTTGCCTTTTTACTTTGTTGATTGTTTCCTTTGCTGTACAGCAGATTCTTGCCGTAATATGGTCCCATTTTTTTTTTGTTGTTGGTCTTGACTTCCTTTGCTTTTGATGATTTTTCTATTAAGCCGTTGCCTACACCTATGTCTTGCAGAGTATTTGCAACTTTTTCTTTTAGAAGCGTTGATGGTTTCTGGCTATAGGCTTAGATGTTTTTTTTTTCTTTTCCATTTAGATTTGCTCTTCATATATGGTGAAACGTGTGGGTGTTGCTTCTCATTTCCACGTGCTATTAGTCAGTTGTCCCAAGAGCATCTCTTGAAGAGACCTTCTTTTTTCTCCCATATTGTTTTCTGATTTCTTATTGAAAATTAGGTGGTTGTGCTTATGTGGGTTCCCTTCTGGGTTTTCTGTTCTGCTCCATTGATCTTCCTGTTTCTGTACCGTATTAGGGTGTTTTGATTACACTGACATATAATATGTCCCAAGATCTGGAATTGTGATCCTTCCTGCTACGCTCTTATACTTCAGAATATTTCAGGCTATTCATGTTGTTTTGTGTTTCCAGATGAATCTTTGTATCATGTTTTTCCAGCTCTGAGAAAAAGGATTTTGGTATTTTGATTGGAATCATGTTTGGTAATGTGGACAGTTTGATGATGTTGACTCTGCCTATCCAGGAGCATGATCTCCCATCCAAGTACTAACCAGGCCTGACCCTGCTTATCTTTCAAGATCAGATGAGATTGGGTGCTTTCAGGGTGGTATGGCCATTGGTTCCAGGAGCATGGTAAGATTCTCCACTTTTAAAGTCTTCTTTGATTTCTTATCCTAATGTTTTGTAGTTTTCTTCATATAGGTCTTCAAGATCCTTTATTCGGTTTATTCCCACGTATTGAATTATCTGCTGTGTTATATGAAGGGCACCATGCTGGTTAGTTCTTGTTCAGCCGTGTGGTTGTTTGCCTATACTATCACAGTTGGTTTCTTTTCAATTATCTTGTACCCTGTATCATTGCCCAACACTAATGGAAGCTTCAGACACCTTTCCCTGCATCTGTGCACGTCCTGCTCACTCTTCTTCACTTGATTTTGTCCCTGTCTCTCCACACATCTGCTGACTCTTCCGCAGTCAGCCATCTTTTTCCCTCCATTTTTGTATAGTTTTAAAAACTCACTTTTGTTCACAGCATCATGTAAACAATGTATCAACATCTGTTTTTCTGCACTGAAATATTTTCTGCAGCATGAGGGCTACCTGGACCCCAGTCCTGGGATTACAGCAAATCAATATTCACATGTAACTAGCTAATTTTGGCTAATAGGAAAAAAAATTGAAAATGGTGAAATTTCTATTTCTTTTTTTTTAAAGATTTGTTTTTATTATTTTTTTTTATTGGAAAGGCGATATACAGAGAGGAGAGACAGACAGGAAGATCTTCCCTCCGATGATTCACTCCCCAAGTGAGCGCAATGGGCCGATACTATGCCGATCCGAAGCCAGGAGCCTCTTCCGGGTCTCCCACACGGGTGCAGAGTCCCAAAGCCTTGGGCCGTCCTCAACTGCTTTCCTGGGCCACAGGCAGGGAGCTGGAAGGGAAGCAGGGCTGCCGGGGATAGAACCAGCGCCCATATGGGATCCCGGGCATGCAAGGCGAGGACCTTAATCACTGCGCCACCGCGCCAGGCCTGAAATTTATATTTGTTACACTACATGGATTGCTCTTTTTTGTCTCTGTAAAGTACTGGCTGTCTTATAGTAATTACTGTGAAATTGGGGCTGCCATTGTGGTACAGCAGGCTGAGTCTCAAACTGTGCTTCTTGGAAGAAAATGACATTAAAGCAACAAATAAACAGCTTAAGAATTTAGCAAAGAATTCCAGATAAAGCATATAGAGAATAACAATAAAAAATGTTGTTCATTACATATGGAAGATAATTAGATTGCAAAATATTTTCAAGGGTTGAGAAGCAACAAGGGACAAAAATGACAATATACTGAAGTGTAAACAACTGTCAATTTACTCCTAATCCAGAAATATTTACTGCTGTTTTTCTAAACCTACACCTAGTATACTCTCTTAAATGAGTTTAAATATAAAAGGCACATATATGCATATGTTTACATATATATTATAACTATAAGAGGCACATATACATTTTGTAAATAAATATATATATATATAAAACATTGTGTTACTGCATCATTCGGTAAAATGTAGTCACAAGAATCAAGATTTGAATGTGATATTCTATTTCGTATGTAATGCAGGTATTATGTTTACCATAAGCAAATGAAACATCAGATAAACCTCATAAGAACCATAAAGCTTCTGTCCATCAACGTTGATCAAAAATATGATAAAAAAAACTAGGAATTGAGAAATATTTGAGAAAGCATTATTTCACCTAGATATTAAGCTAATGTATCTATGAAATTGTGTAAAAATGCATAAATAGCACAATAAGATAATGATAGAATACAAAGAAGTAACCCATTGCTCTAAAGAGGAAAGTGACAGTAAGAAGCAAACGGAGTTGCTTATCCACACAAGCACTCAGGGTAATAATGTAAATTACACCATGAGGGTGTTTTCACTGTAAGTTCAGAAATCTTTGCTACAATCAGTATTGTGAAAAAGATACATTACTGGTGGAAATTAAACTTGGAACAGACTATCTGGGAAATGTATGGAGTATATATTGATGGGAAGTCTCAGGAGTATCAGAATTTAAAATGTGCTTTGTTTTCACGTAGAAACATCTCAAATAGGAATCTTCTCTGCAGACATAGTAGCAGGCTGTGGGAAGGGGAACTTGCCAGTCTGCTTGTTACAGTGTTGTCACTGATACACAGCATTCATCATCAACAAAAGCTGCAGAGACTAGCTTGTGTGTGTGTGACAGAGGAATGTTGTATACTCGTGTAAGACTGTGATGAGTCCTTCAGTGAGTCCTAAGTGTATCTGACACATCCTGTAATGCATACTGAAAGAGAAGAGGCCTGAGGAAGGCAGGGATAGAGGAGGACAAAACAGGTCAACAACTAACTCATGCTCTCTGTATGCATTGAGGAAATATTCTGGAACATATATTCCAGTGTGCTAGCAGTCATTAGAAGACAATGATGGATTAGGAGTATCTTTCCCCAGTATTAAATATATCTAAACACAAGATGTACCTTGCAGCTGAGAAATGGGTTAAAGCAAACAGCTAATAAAAAGCACAAATTATTTTGATTGAATTAGAAATATTATGCTTCAGTTAGCCCAGGAAATTTAATGTGTTTCTAATATTTGATACACATACTTGATGTGATAAATTTCCTAAAATAATCAATGTTGTAATGGAAGTTTTGTGATTTTATAAGGGAAATAGTTGAAAATTGTTTTTACTAGATCAAATGTAATATTTCAAACGATTTATTTGAGTGGCAGAGTCAGAAAGAGCTGCTGTCTCCTTATTCATTCCCAAAGCAGCCATAATGGCAGGACTGGACCAGGACAAAGCCAAGACTCCAGGTCTCCCCATATATGAAAACAACATTGTTTCTTAAGTGCAGACTACAATTCAGGGTACCCTGCAAGCGCAAAGAGACCACTTGGGTGCCGGTCCATTTTTTCTTCTCTTTGTAAAGCTGCATTTCCAAAAAAAAATTTTAATGAATCCTAAAAAAAAAAACAAAGAAAAAGTGTTACCTCAATTGATTTCTAAGCAAAGCAACAATCTAAATTTCATTACTTAATGTTGAATCTCCTATTTTTGGTTATTCTGCTTTCTTGATGAATTAATCTTTTAAAACATTTAACAGTTAAAACATTACCAGCCTTGGGACGTGCTCTCCCACTTTTGCATTGTAATCTTTTTATGACTTTTTCTAAGAAAATAAGTTTGTTTTTCTTTTTGGTCATTTTTGTGAAGGCACTAGTTTCTCATTAATTAATTTCACTTTTTAATGTGGTTTGTGTATCCTAAAAGTACCTTACATATTGACATAAAGTAGTTCTGTTTTATGTGATTTGTTACCACAGATAATTAGCACTCAATCTCTTTCCTTCCTTCTTTCCTTCCATCCTTCCTTCCTTCCATTTATTTTCCCTTTCCCTTCCCTTTCCTTTCGCTTATCCTTTGCCTTTGCCTTTCCTTTTCCTTTTCCTTTATTTGTCCAAGAAGTAAAGAAACAGAGACACAGACAGTCCTACCTGCTAACTTACTCCTCAAATGGCTGCAACAACCAAAGTGAGGCCGGAACCAGAAGACAGGAACTCAATCCAAGCATAGATATGGATAGCAGAGACCCAGCTTGAACAATCAGCATCTGCCTCCTTACTCAAATTAGGCCCTGGAGCTGGAAATCAAACCCAGACGTTCTGCTTCAGCACAGACCTAGTAAGTGATGTCTTCATTGCTAATACAAATTCACACTTTTTCATCAGTATTTCATTTACCTTGACCTGTAACTCACATGGGAGAACCTTGATCAAACATTTGGAATAGCAGTTTCTTACAACTATTGCCATTGGACATAGTTATGGTGTACAAAGTGATGAGCCAGTACTTGTGTTCAGTGTGTGATGATCACATTGGATTAGTGAGCATTTCCTTTGGTTAATATTAAATAGTTTCTGATTAATAATAATTATAGATATGGATGAGATGCAGTGTGACATTCTAAATCTGAAGCCAATGTGTGCTGAGAAAATCAGGGTGCTTAACCTTTTCCCTCTGTGTGCTGACTTGAAGTCTGCAGCCTATGAGCTCCTGTCTTCTGTTTGCACAGAAATATCTAATAGGCTACTGTGACCTGTGTAACACCAGGAGCTCGGTCCTCCTTTCTAGCCAATGTGGGTGGTTTCCTTTATTGCTTCATTCTCCCTCTGCCCTCTCCTTCCCTGCCCCTAGTTATCCCTGTTGTGTGTTCAGCTGCACAGGTGTGACACACTGTGGTCTTTGTCTTTCTGTGTCTAGATGATTTCATAATGCCCTACAATTCCATCCATTTTGCTATCATATTTATTTTTATTTATTACTCATTGTATTTTCTAAATCATTTTGCATTAAAACATAATAATCATAATTGGTTACTTTTTCTTTTATATATTTTGACAATCTTTACATAGTTAATCAGGGTGAAAAGGTTCAAGGGCTACAGGGAAGTGGGTAAGACCACCATTCCCATACCGCTTCCCTCATATATCTGAGGTAAAGGGAGATATTGAGGGAGAAGCCCCACCCCAGTTTCCCACCCACCCCAAGTCCCGGATTTGAGGCATGCTCTGAGATACTCGCTCAAGTGTTTTCCATAGTTCACCATTCATGAATCACTACCAATCTCGCCACTCCAAGCACGATGAGGTCGTTGAAGGATCCACTGATTGACACAGTCCCTTATAGAGTCTCCATTTGCCCAGTATTTCACTGCCGACAAATAGCTGAGGTTGTTGATTGACTTGTTCTGTCTTTTTTGGTTAGGGCTCTGAGTCCATCATCTCGACTGGGGAGTTCCCCAAAGAAATTTTGAGGTATTCCCAGTCCAGATTCCTGCATGTTCTAGCAAGCACAGGAACCAGCACAGTCCATGGCCCCAATCAGCTGGTGGTTGTAGTTGCTGGGTCAGTTCTGTCTCCATCCATGTCTTCCAATGGAACCAATGGGTGTTGCAGTCCAGCCTGGTTCTGACCTGCACACGACCCTCACACAAACCAGTGGGAACTGCAGCCCAGTCGGAGCAACTCACAGTAACCCCAACCAGGCCCACCCCCAACCCTGGCTTGCCAATATGTATGGCAGACTAGTGCAGTCTGTCCCACATTCCCTTCTGCTCACATACATGTCAGCGGGTATTATAACCTAATTGCATCCAACCATCTCATCCATCCAGCCCTCACAGATGTTGTTGTCTGTCTAGTCACCCCAGGCCCCGTCCTAGTTCCTGTGCCCTCCCTTGGGGGATGGCAACCCAAGAGGGAGGAGCCCACTATTTCCCTCCCAGGTTCTCCCACTCCCCGCTTATACATTCTCCACGTGGCCCTGTGCTTCAACTCGACATGACTATAGCCCCCAGTGCCAGCCTCTGCCAGCCGATGCTGCAGCCAAGCCCCAACAATCCTCACCCACTCTAACTGTAGATTGCACCAGTAGGAATAATCAGTCCAGCCTGGTTCCCCTCCCCGCCCCCCCGATCTGGTCCACATGGGGCACACAGGTGCTGTGGCCCTGCCTGGTCTGGTCTACCCCCTTCCCAGCTCACGCTCCCCAGTAGGAGTAGCTGTTCAGCTAAGGAACCACTTCTTATTCCCCTGTCAGCTCTGCTCCCTCCCTTCCTGATTCTCGCTTGTGCTGGTTGGGTGTTGCACTCACATCTGGCTCAGGCAACCACACCTTGGCATTCCGTGTTGTGTACTGCTTTTGTCACTACCGAACCTGGTTCGACCCACACTCTCTTCTGGTGTTCGGATTTACCAGTGAACAGATTCAGCATGGTCTGTTCCTGACCCATGCCAAATGCATGCCAGTGGGACACTTTCCATGACCTCTTGGCTGTTCCCTTCCATGCTTCTTGCGCTAACCTGCAGGGTCTGTGTCTTGCCAGAGGAGTTGCCCGGGCTCCTCCATCAGAACCCCTCCGAGTACCAGCTTTCATTCATACCATTGGGTCCATGTGCCAGTTCGCCTCCTGTCATAGCAGGAACAATGGCCTTTCCTAACTGGCCTTCAACCCATTCTGGTTCTTGCTGTTGGATGGTTCAGCCCAGCCACGGCTCGTCCACACACCCATATAGCTCACATATGGTTCAGTTGGGGTTGAGACCTAACCTAGTCCATCCCACATCTACCCTGGTCCTCCAGAGCCCCAGAAGGTGTTGCAGTCTGGCCCGGGCCAGTGTGTCTTATTCCAGTCCACACTTGTGCCAAGGGAGACAATAACTGTATCCTGACCCAAACACAGCCCCATTCACCTTTCACAACCCCTGCCTTAGACACTATGACTCAGATCTGTGGCACATGCAGACCAGTTGGTGCAAAAACCTAGCTGGGCATGTCCTGAATTCCACCCTGTTTTCCAATCATGCTTGTGGCCTAAGGTTTGCTCAGTCCAAACCTTCAGGTGTCAGTCCCACGCTTGCCATAAGTTTCATGTCCCTGTTCCTGGGAATCAAGAGTAATTCTTGTCTCACCTACACTAAAGCTGGCCTTATTTATGGGTGTTCCTAAGCAGCTATTTCATATCATAAAAACCCCAGAGCTCACCGCTGGGCAGCCAGCAGGCAGAGCCTAGCACCATTTGATGCACTGGCCACCCAAAGCCGAGGAATCAGCCCCCACCTTGTGGCGGGGGCTTTGGGCCAAGTCCCCAGTGGGGTGCCGTCCAGCAGGGGCACCCCCACCAAAATTGGTTAGTTTTTTAAGAGAATAAAACACATGAGTTACCCAGAGGCTGAATGTGGCAGCAACACAGGACCCAGAGCAAAAGCACATTCTGGCGTAGAAAAGCCACCATAGTGCAGCCTTAAAATGCTTCAGAGTATGGCTGTGTGACAGAGTGGGATGGGCCATGGCTCATTTGTGTTATCCACAGGTGAGGCTCCAGGAGCAAGCCAGAACAGGCTTCAACATAAAGCCTTGTGGTCCAGTAGGCTGGAGAAACTGAGGCAGGACACTTTTTTTCATTTCCTCTATGTTTATATATTTCCCTACAAATATTTTAGATTCAAGTTCTGTTTATGCTGTAGGGATTGTGTTGTGAGATTCCGCTTTCTTAAATAATAGATTTACTTGGTTGATATGTATGTTTTCAAGAAGAATTCATGCCCATGTGAATCACCTATTATGGAGGGGAGGATCCAGGAATGGGGGAAGGAATGGAAGACAACTCTCTTAGGATTCTTTTTCCTTCCTGTACCTGGGGAAATTGGGGAGAGAAGGGGAAAGGGCTGCTCACAGCAGCCCAATTGCATCAGTATTCAGGAATGGGGGATGGCCAATCAATGTCATCCTAGGGTCCCCAATATGGAGCATGTCCTGAGGTTACAGTTTAAGTAGTTTTGATAGTTCTGAGATGCTGTTAGTTGCATTTCTCCAAAGCTGAGGAAATCTTCCCAAGGTCCATTAGCTGACATAATCCACCTTAGAGTCTCCACTCACCCAGATAATCACTGCCAAAACTGTCCAATTTCTTCTACTCTCCAAGTGCTAGATGTCCTCTGCATGCCTCAATGTGCTGGTTCTCATGTTCCCCATGTGCATCTAGGCATGCTGTCTGCTGCACAGGCTTCAACAAATGAGGAGATCTAGTTCTGACACATGAACTGCGTGGACAGACCACAGGTCCTGTGATTTTCATCATGCTTGGAGATCCAAATCCAATACTCTCAATGTCAGTCCCCATAGTTGAATTTAGATCTGACTCCTGTGTGTTCCAGCCAGTGCAGGATCCAGCTCAGTCCATCACCCACATCAGCCAAGACATACACTGGTGGATGCCATCACCCAGTGAGTTCCATTCCAAAGCCTAAAGCATACTCAAACCAATATATGTTTGTAGCACAGCCAGCCCTGTCCAACATACTTGATTCTCACACACACCAGCAGGACTGTAGCCTAGTCGGGGCAAGCACCAGCAATACCCACCAGACCCATCCTCATCTCTGGTTTTTGCACATGCCATTGTAGATAGCATACTAGTCCAGCCTGTCTCACATCCCATTTGGCTCTCATCCACATTAATGGGTGTTGGAACTGAGCTCAGCCTGACCAACCCCACTAGCCAGCCCACACTCATGCTAGTAACCCCCATCAAGTTCATCCCCAGCTTTGGGCCTAGGCTCTGGTGAGCTGAAGGTCATCAGAGCGGTGCCCACAATCTCCATACTAGGCTCACTTCCAGCACCATAACTTGCACTTTCCACATGGTTCTGAGTCCAGCCTGACAAGTCCCAGCACATTCAAGCCGATGCTGTGGCAAAACCCAACCATCCTGTACTTACTCTGTCTCATACATGCTTATAGCCAAGTCTGGCTCGCCTCCTAACCAGTTCACCTACAACAATCCAACAGATTTTGTAGCCGTGCCAAGCCTGGTCTGCCCCAAGTCCCAGGTTGTACATACACCAGTGGGAGTGGTGGTTCATTAGGGAAATCCTTGTAGCTACAGTACAGTCTGGCATGGATTGAGCTGGTGTGAATTGACTAATATCCTGGTCCAACTCAGCCTGTCCTGCACCCAGTCCTGATTCTGGCATCTACTAGTGAATGTTATGAACTGGCTTAACCTGGCTCAACCTCAGACCTGTTCAACGCACACATTGGTGGGTACTGTAGCATGGCCTGAGCAAGATTGCTCCCAGGCTTATTTACTGCAGGGACCTGCAGGGACTGAGTCATGACAGACTAGTTCCTTTAGCTGCTTTTATCAGGTCACCTCACAGCTGAAGATCTCACACACTGTGGAGGGTTCTTGGTCTAGACTAAGTTAGCTGACCTGTCATGCAAGGTAAACGGCCATGCCTATCCAGGCTACACTCATTCTGGCTCCTAGTATTGAGTGTTACAACACAACCCTTCCTGGATCAGCCACAGATTCAGCTCTCATGTGCTTCAATGGGCACCAAAACCTATTGCAGACCAACCTGCACCTACCCTGGCTCCTGTGAACACTAGTCATTGATAGAGACTGGGTCTGGAACACCAAAGTTCCAATCCAAGCTCTGGCAAAGGGATGCTGAAACCATGTCCAGCCCAGATTGCAACCCAATCCACCTCTCCACTCCAGCTCTCATGTTTAACACTTGGGACCACATCCCAGATGGGGCATCCCCTTAGCTCCCAACCAGGCCCACTGCCAGGCACAGATCTTGTACATACCAGTGGTGCCTCTGGCCCAGACCAGCAAAATCCATCACCCAGGTTGGCCTATGGTATCCGAAGCTCTGCCTGGCCTGCACTGTCCCGCGCAGTGCTACACTCTCTACTGTCCTTCCTGAACTACCCTGCAATGCCCTGCCCTGCCCAGAGTCAGTTTTTTTTTTTTTTTTTTTTTGGTGGATCCTGTAGTATTTCTTTTTGTTTTTTTTTTTATCTATAAAATTTTATTTTGACAATCTTTACATAGTTAATTAGGGTAAGAAGGTTCAAGGGCTACAGGAAAGTGGATAACACTAGTATGTTTTCCATATTGTTACCTTCATGTTTAAAGGGGGGTATTAAGGGAGAAGGCCCACCCAATTTCACACCCTCCCCAGGTCCCGGATGTAGGGCATGCTCTGAGGTTCTTGCTCAAGTGGTTTTGATATTGCAACAGTTATGAATTGCTGTCAATCTTGCCACTCCAAGCACTATGAGGTCTTTGAAAAATCCACTGATTGACATAGTCCATCATAGCTGAGATGGTTGGTTGACCTGTTCTGTCTTCTCTCTTTTCTTCATTAGGGTTCTGAGTCCAGCATTTAGATTAGGAAGATCTCCAAAGAAACTTCTTGTATGTGCTAACAAGTACAGGGCCTGGCACCGTCCATCGCTCCAATCAGCTGGTGGTTGCAATTGCTGGGTTAGTTCTGTTTTCACTTCCGACTTCCCCTAGAACCAATGGGTGTTGCAGTCCAGCCTGGTTCTGCCCAGCGCATACTTGGCCCTCACATAAACCAGTGGGAACTGCAGCCTAGATGCAGTTGGAAGTGGTAACCCAAGAGGGATGAGCCCACTATTTCCCTCTCAGGCCTCTCCCACTCCCAGATTCCAGCTGATGCTGTGGCTAAGACCAAACAACCCTTGCCCACTTTAATTTTGTTTGCACCAGTAGGAATAATCAGCCCAGCCCGGCTTTTCCCTGATCTAGTCCACATGAGGCACACAGGTGTGGTAGCCCTGCCTAGTCTGGTCTGCCCCCATCCCAGCCTATGCTCTCCTGTGGAAGTAGCTGTCCAGCAAAGGAACCCTCCCTTATTCCCCTGCCAGCTCTGCCCACTTCCTTTCTTGTTCTCAGGCTGGTTGGGTGCTGTGGTCCCTTCTGGCACAGGCAACCTCTCCTTGGCATTCCGTATTGTGCACTAGTCTTTGTTGCGACCGAACCTGGGTCGACCCACACTGGTGCCTGGATTTGCCAGTGGATGACGTGGACAGATTCAGTCTGGTCTTGCCCCCACGTCTGCCAATTGTATGCCAGTGTGTAGCTTTCCATGGCCTGTTCTGGGCTGTTTCCTATTATGTTTCTTGCGCTTACCTGCTGGGTCTGTGTCCTGCCAAAGGAGTTGCCCAGGCTCCTCCATCAGAACCTTTCCCAATGCCAGGTTTCACACTTACCAGTGGGTCCATGAGCCAACCCTACTCAGCCCACCTCCTGTCATAGCAGGAGCTGTGGCTTTTCCTGACTGGCCTTCCACCCAATCTGGTTCTTGCTGTTGGATGTTCCAGCCCAGCCATGGTTTGTCCATACCACATATGGCTCACACATGGCTCAGTAGGGGTTTGAGACCTTGCCTAATCCATCCCACATCTGCCCTGGTCCTCCAGAACACCAGCGGGTGTTGGGGTCTGGCCCGGTTCAGTGCATCCAATCCCAGTCCACACTTGTGCCAAGGGAGACTACAACTGTTTCCAGATCAGAACGCAGCCCCCCTTCCAGGCCACGCACCTCTTGGTGGGAACCTCAGCCCAGCTAGGATTGTCCCCTTTGCTCCCCAACCAGGCCTGTTCCCAGCCATAGATCACTTGCCTGCCAGTGGATGCTCTGACTCAGCTTGGCACAGCCCCTCCCCTGTCCCGAACTCTGCCTTAGACTCTGTGGCTTCGCGTCCCTGGCTCCCGCAGACCAGTAGGTACAAGAGCCTAGCTCGGCATGACTTCTGCTCCCTCCTGGTTTCTAGTTTTACTTGTGGGCTAAGGTTTGCTCAGTCGTGCCTGATCTACTCTGTTCCATTACCAGTTGACACATTAGCCAGCTGTTGGAGCTACTTTTGCAGGACAAGCCCCAAGCCATAGCTTCTGCATGGACTGGAATTTGGTGGTCAGCATTATTAGTGATTACAAGTTTGACAAAGGAAGAGTTACTGCCTGTTTCAGATCCAAGAAGCACAATGGGTTCAAGCTGGAGCTAATTAAGCAGCGACTCAAAGAACCAAATCCCCAGAGCTCCCTGGCCGGGCGGCCAGCAGGCAGAGCCTGGCACCCAATGGCACACTGGCCGCCCAGGATCAGCTCACTATATGCACATGGCGGCTGTCTGGGATCCAGGCATGAGATGCCCTGTCCTGAGACCCACCAGCCACCACGGATCCTGTAGAATTTCCCTGCTCAGACTACCCTTAACTCTGGCTTTCTTGCATACCAGTAGGTGTGATAGTCCAGCCAACCCAGCATGGCATGCACCACATCCTGGCATGTATGCATGTCAGGATGATACAGTTTGGCCTAGCCCTTCCTGGTCCACCCTTCACAAGCCAACTCACACACCTGATAACAAGTGAAGCAACCCTGCCCTGCTTAACCAACACCTAACTACTGACATGATCTCAGCACGAGCTCTAACCCACCAGGGAAGTTACCCAATTTCTCCGCCAAGACAACTTCCAGAAGCAGATCTCACACGTGACATCAGGTATTAGGTCCTTACCTGGCACATTCTGCTCCACCAGTCTGTCTTTATGTATGCTGGGGGTTGTTTCATCCCAGTCTACCTCACACCCAGTTCTTGGATCTGCATGTTGTTGCTGCAGCCTAGATCAGCCGGGTCTGCACCCTATTCCAGTACATATGACTGTTGGTGAATTGCCTAGTCATGCCTAGCTTGGCCCATCACCACAGCCCTCAAGCATACCAGCTGGTATGACAGTCTCTCAAGGGATGAACCCACAAACCTCCCACTGAATCTTTTTAGACCTGGTTCTCTCACATGCTGGTTAGGGTCATGATCCCTGGACCCCATCTGCCAGTGTCTAAAAATCCATAGGCATCTATGCTGGCACACTGTTATAGTTGCCACACATTTGGCATTAGCTAGGCCTGCTTTTCTAACAGCAATGTAACACTCACGTAGATACAAGGCAAATTAGGTAGTTGCATACAACTGCGGGAAAGTGCCTACATTTCCAAGAAATTAGTAAAACCAGATCAAGCACATTATTACTGTGGTACTGAATTTTAAGGTATAGAGTAGAATGAATGAAATTGAAAATTAGAAAAAACAATACAAAAGATGAACAAAATGGCAATTCTGTGCCCATATGGCAGGTCGTTGTGCTGCCTTTCTGCACCCTCAAAGGCCTGTGAGTGCCTAGAGGTGCAGGCTTGCAGATGGCCTGGGGAATGAAGCCAGTGGGGACATGCAGAGACCTGGGAGCTAGCACACAGGCGGGGTGGGAGATGCTAGAAAAAAGGCCTTGGATAGCATGCTTGCCTATTATGCTGGTGGACTGAGCTTGGAGAATTTTTATTGGGTTTGGGTTTTCTGTGTATGGAGGGATTGGGAAGAGGCCAGGCTGGTCCAGGCTGCAGTACCCACAGGTACACCCAAGAATGAGGTGTGGGATAGGCCAGAGAACAACATACAACAGCTCATACAAAGGATGGCACCGAAGGGGCAGACTATGCCAGGTGGGGTCTAACATCTGCCATACAAATGATAACTGGGTTGTAAAGCGATCCTGGTGGGGGATTTAAAAATCCCCTGGTGGGCCAGAGTTCCCACTGGTGTGCACGTAATTCAGGCCTGGATGTTAAGCAGGCCTAGGTGGTGGGCATCTTGGACTGGACAAGGTAGCTCAACTCATCTGAAAATGTGTGGATTACTTCTGGAGGGGGCAGACCAGGCAGGGTGGGACCAAACTTAGCCCACTGGCATGTGCATGACCCAGTTTGCAATGCAAGACATGCCAGGCTAAGCTATCACACCTACTAATTTGCATGAGCCAGAGATGAGAGCAGATTGTGCCAGGGCTAGGCTGCAGAATCCACTAGCAAGAGTTGGGACTGGGATCAGCCTGGGTCAGTTCAGGCTACAGCAGCCAATGGCAAAAGCCAAGACAGGAGATGGGTAGCTGCCAAGTTGGGTCAGAGCAACCACTGGTATGCTTAATATCTGTGATTGGGAACAAGCCTGCTTGGGAAGCTATGGGGATGCTCTGGCTGGGTGATGTTTCCCACTGGTGAGTCAAGAGCTGGAATGGAGACAGCGATCTGGGCTGGATGTGACTGCAGTGTCCCTTGGCATGGGTGTGGACTGGGTCTGGGGTATGCCAGAATGGGCTTGATTCTGGCACCCACTGGTGCTCATGAGAGCCCGACTGGGTGTAGGATGGACTGGCCTAGGTCTTGGCTCCCACTGAACCACACAGGAGTTATGTTAGCACATGGAATAGGAGTGACTGGACTGTAAAACCAAACAGTAAGAACCAGTATGGCTGTGGGCCAGTTGGGCAGGATCCCTGTTCCTGCCAGGACAAGAGGTAGACTAAATTAGTCTGGACCAAGGACCAACTACCTTGCACAAGATCTGCCCCTGGAAGGAGACCTGAGATAGGAGCTTGGGGAACACCTTCATCTATACATAGTCCCTGCAGGTGAGCACAAAAACAAAAGCTGGGAGCAAGCCTCCCCAGGCCAGCTTACAGTGCCCACCAGCATACATGTGGGTCAGATCTGTTGGCAGGCCTAGTTAAGCCAGTTGACAACATCCATTAGCAGATCTGAGAACCAGAACATAATGCAGGACAGGCCAGCTTGTGCCACAACACCACCAATTCACATTAGGGTTAGGATGGGACTGGCTCAGCTGGGCTAAGCAGTAGCACCCAGCAGCATGAACTGGAACCTTAGACAGCCTGGGCCAGGGTAGGCTACAGTGCCTGCTGGCAAATGCCAACGTTATGCAGGCCATGCCAGACTGAGTCAACCACCCACCAGCGCACTCAAGACTCTTGGGATGGGGTGCAAGCATGGTGGGAGACCTACATGGAGTTTGCCTACTCAGTCACTACTCTTACTGGTGAGCAAAAGAGCTGGGACTGGAGGCAGTCCAGGCTGAGCATGGACACAATACCTGTTGGCCTGCATGTGAGCAGGGTTAGGGAGAGAGCCAGGCTGGTTTTAACATTGTATCCAGCAGTGCATGCATGAGCCAAAGTAAGAGCAGATTGGTTGGCCTTTGCTGCAGCATCAAGTGGTGTGTGCTAGTTCAAGGGATAAATGATTTCAAGCTAGATTGCATAACCACTTGGAGAATGCAAGATCCTGGATAGGGAGTTTGTGCAGTAAGGAAATATTGAGCAACTCTGTGATTTGTTGCCAATCCCACTGGTGAGCATGAGAACCAGTGCTGGTGGCATATGCTGGCTAGACAAGAAGTGACACCGCTGTCATGAGTGTGGGCTAGATATTGGAGTCAGTTGGGTTGAGCTAGGCTCCAATGCCCACTGATGTGTGGGATGTCGGACAGACAAGACCCGTCTTTTGTAAGTCCTTACAAGCATAAGAAACTGGGCTGTGTGCAGGCCTGGTGAAGGTTAGTGCAGGTTGCAATGAATGGGCTCCACGTCAGTGGTGAGGGCTAAATGTGTGGTTGGCAGGGTTGGGCTGAGCCATAGCACCCACTCTTTTACATAATAGGCAGGGCTGGAGAAGGAACTGCCTCAGCAATTGCCAACACCAGTGTATGCATAGGCTGATATGGGCTACAGACTGAGCCAGACCCCATACTGACAAGCATACTTAAGTCAGATGTGGAGTCACTTCAGATGAAATTTCTTTGCGGATTTCCCAAAATGAACCACTGGACTCAGAACTCCAAACATGGGAAGAAGCATGGGATGTGTGGTCTGACAGTGGAGTACATGTTTCAAAATTGTGCTTGCACAGTGCCTAAATGGAACCATGAATGGTATACCCAGATATGGCAGCCCATTGGAACCTGAAGAAAATACTTAGTAGCATAAGAGAGAAAGGAAGGCATAACAAATTGGTCAACTACCCCAGTCAAACACTGGTAACAAACATCTGCATGAATGGAGATTCTAAGGTGCACTGTGTCAGCCAATGCACCTTGGAAAGATTTTCTCATCTTTAGAAGGGTGAGATCTATAGTATGTCAGACCTATGGAAATTAATTGAGCAGAACCCTCAGAATATGCTCCACATTGGGGATTCTGGGATGATATCAGGTGGCTGGTCCCCATCCCTAGATACTGAGGCAGTTAGGTGGCTGGGTGTGATTTCCCCTTGTATTCCGCATTCCATCAGACACAGGAAGAAGAAAAAGAAAATTTGGAAACAGTGTTCTCACTCACTTCCCCCTAATCCTCCTCCCTTCCCACCATAATCAACTACGTAAATAGTATCTAAAATAAAATTTATGTTAAAAAAATAGCAAAACTGAAAGATTCATGAAAAGATAAATTTGATAAACATTAAGCCAGAACAATAAAGAAAATACTTATAATTAAATTAGAAAAGGAGACAGTACCACTGAATGCCTATTAAAATCAAACTGGCTTTCAGCAAAAAGACAATGCTAGTGACAATGTGCAGGAGAACACTTATACACTGTTGGTGGGAATATACATTAATACAGTCAGTATGGGAAGTAGCATGGAAATGCCATCCAAAATTGGAAATGGATGGCTCTATGATCCAGCATTTGCTCTACTCCATTTCCAGCAAAACATACATGAAATCATTGTATGAAGTAGATATTTGCTCTGCCGTGCTTATTGAAGCAATGTTTGCAAAAAGCATGATGTGAAAACTAGCACGTGTCCATAATCATGCAAAGCAGGTGTTGCAGCACATCAAGGTGAATTTCCAGTTGTGGTCTGTATGGTAGATTTAGCTACCACCTGTAACACTAACATCTCATACGTGCACTATTTCTTCTCCTTATAGCTCCACTTCTGATCCAGCTCCCTGCTGGTGTACCTGGGAGGGACGCAGAGGATGGTGAAGTCCCTGGGCTCCTGCAACCATGTGGGAGAAAGCTCCTAGCTCCTGGCTTCAGGCCATCCCAGCTCTGGCCATTGCAGCTGTCTGAGGAGTGAGCCAGTGGGTGGAAGATGTCTCTTTCTTTCTGGCTTACACTCTCAATATGTGATGCTAGTTTTCACATAAATAAGGGAATTCTACAAATGCACTACCACTGTCTGCCATCATCCCCACATGGGGTGCTGGTTCAAGGTCAGGCTGCTTTGTTTCCAATGCAGCTTCCTGATGATGTACCCGGGGAAGGCAGCAAGTGATGGATGACATCCTTGGCTCCCTGAGAAATCTGTAGGATGAAAGGATGGTGTTCGCAGCTCCTGAGTTCCAGCTGCTCCAGCCCTATCTGTCACAGTCTTTTTTTTAAAGATTTATTTTTATTGTTTTTTTATTGGAAAGGCGGATATACAGAGAGGAGAGACAGAGAGGAAGATCTTCCGTCCGATGATTCACTCCCCAAGTGAGCGCAACGGCCGATGCTATGTTAATCCGAAGCCAGGAGCCTCTTCCGGGTCTCCCACGCGGGTGCAGGGTCCCAAAGCTTTGGGCCATCCTCGACTGCTTTCCCGGGCCACAGGCAGGGAGCTGGAAGGGAAGCGGGGCTGCTGGGATTAGAACCGGCGCCCATATGGGATCCCGGGCGTGCAAGGCGAGGACTTAACCACTTGCGCCACCGCGCCGGGCCCTGTCACAGTCTTTTGAGGAGTGAATCCACAGATGAAAAAGTTCTACCTCTTTCTCTCACTTGTTCCCATCTACTTCCCTGCCTCCTTCCTCCTTCTTCCCTCTTCATCCTTCTCTTTGATGCTATGTCTTCCAAATAAATTTTCAATTAAAGTATACAAAGTGATACATAAAGAGAGCATGATCACAATTCATAATGGCTTATTCAGTCATAAAAATGCATGAAATCCTTGCATGTGTGGCAACATGTAAAACCAAGCAACATCATGTTAAGTGACAAAGGCAGACACAGAGAGATGAATAAACTAGTACCACATGTGGTCCCTCAGGACTCAGTATGTTTCAGGTGTAGGCAATGACCTAGGTTGCCTTGTGCCTAGAAAGTCTTGCACTGTTGGGGAGAAACAGTCAAAGCTGGTGGGCATTCTGGCCTAGTTAATGCCAACTCTGCATTAACTGTGCTTTGGTCTCAGAACAGTTGCCTATTCTATTCTTTTTCTGTTATTATCTTTTAAAGAGCTGCTATGAAAACAACAAACTGCTCACCATACCTTCGTGGGTACACATCAGGCAGGGACACCCAGAAACCATTGCAGCCACCATGAGCACATATGGGGGAAGTGCATGCATTTCTAACTGCTGGGACACTGAGGCAGATTGGAATGGTAGGCATGAGGCCTTGCTTGACATATATGAAATGAAAACTAGGGACTTCCATGGGTCAGGCTGCGAACCCCACTGATAGTCAAGGCAGCTGAGATGAAAAGCACAAGAAGAGGGAAACCAGAGGACCTCCTAGGTCAGCCTACAGCACCAGTTTACATACATGAGGGCTGAGGCTGGGGAGAGACCAAGCAAAGCAAGTTTGCAGCACCCACTGCTGTGCATGAGACCTGGACTGGGGCACACCAGGCAAGGCAAGGTTGTAGCACCCACTGCTGCTCACACATTTGAGGGCAGATTTGGTGTAGGTTCTTGGGGGTCACCACATCTAGGCCACAACAACCACCACTACATTTTGGAGTTGAAGTTGGTCCCAGCTGGAGTGGGCCACAGCACCCATCATCATGTGCAGGAATCAAGGCTGAGAGTAGGCCTGGTAAGGGAATCTTTGGGGATACTCCTGCTAAGCTGCAACACTTGCTGACACCCAAAAGGGTAAAGGCAGTGACATGCAGGAACAGGCTAGGCTGCAACATGTGCTGGCACCCAGGAGCTGGGTTGGGGGTGGATCAGGCCAGGCCAGGCCACAACACCTGTTGACACATGTGAAAACTGAGGCTCAATGTGGCATCAGCTGGGCTAGGCTGCAGCACCCACCACTGAACATAAGAGCCAGGTCAAGCAGTGGGCCAGGTAGGGGTCCACACGTGTCTTCTCTACTACCTGCATCACCCACAGAAAAAATTAGGAACTGGATCTAGAAGCAGGCCAGGCCCAACCATAAAACCAGCCAGAGTGTGAAAGAGCTAGGTTTGCAGGTGGATCATTCCAGGCTACAGCACGTGCTAAAACGTATGAGAGTTTGGTCTGGGGCAGAGAGGTCCAAGATAGCCTGCAACAATTGTTGGTGAGCAGTTCATTCAGTTAGGGGCATCAGGGTTCTCCTTGGCTAGGCCACAGGAATCATCAGTACAAGAAAGTGGTAGACCTGAGTGTGAGCTGAACCAGGCCATAGAAGCCACTGGTGTGAGAGCTGGGTCAGTGGACAGATTAGGTGTGTCTACAGCACCCACTAGTGCACATGAAATTTCATGGCAGGGACAGGCCTGGTGTGTGTAGGCTTCTACACTGATGAGCACACTTGAGAGTTGGTTCTAGGGTCCGGTGTGGAGGAGGTCCTCAGGGATCTCCTATCTAGGCTGCAGCACCTGCCACTTCAAGTAAGGTCAGGTATAGGGGAAGGCTGGACCAGGTGAAAGCAGCTGCTTGTAAGCACAAGGCAGGATCTGTTCAAGGTCCTGGTGGAACTATCAGGAGGCACCCTGAGCATGCAGCAGCACCCATCAGTGCACAAGAACCTGGGGCTGGATTTTGACATAGTAGAGGCTCTTAGTAGTTGGCCCAAAAGATCCACTCCATCTGACACCCAACCTTCAGTCACACCACACGGATATCTGACGTGACCTTAGGAAGCATATTGTAGGACTCCGGCAAACCAGTTGCCAACTCCAACTCTGTTTAATGAGAGTGGCTGGCTGTCCTGTCTTTACACAAAGAATCTTGAGTGGCTGGCCAAAAACAAGGAAAGAAAAGCAGGTTGAATAATGCCATAGACCAAATTCTACACCAAGTACATATGGCTATGGACATGCAGAAACATAGGCAGCCAGCAAGTATGGGAAGTGGTATCTCATACCTGGTGCAGTAAAACCAACACCATCTTGCAACCATGAGACTACTCAAATAACACCCTCAGCACATTTTTCTCTGTGTTAGGGCCCATGGGATGAAATCAGGGAACCTTCTCTGTGCCCCAGTGCTGATATGATATGGCAGCAAGGAACAGTGCAGTGTGATGCCCTACTCCCCTTCCCTCAAACCTCTATTGCAGGAGGAAGAGCAAGGTTTGGTTTTTTTCTTTTTGTTTTTCAGAGGTGTCTTAATTTTTATTTGAAAAGCAGATTTCCAGAGAGGAGGAGAGACAGAGAGAAAGGTCTTCCAATTCTTGGCTCACTCACCATGTGTCTGCAATAGCTGGAGCTGAACCTATCTGAAGCCAGATCTTGGAGCTTCTTCCAAGTCTCCCATGTGAGTGCAGCTCCAAAGGCTTTGGGGCACCTCCACTGCTTTCCCAGGCCAGAAGAGGGAGCTGGATGGAAGTAGAGCAGTCAGGACAAAAACTATTGCCCTTATGATATCCTGGTGCTTGCAAGGCAAGCATTTTAGCCACTGAGCCATCATGCTGGAGCCCAAGGCCAGGAATTTTTTCCTCACCTATTTTCCACCCCCCCCCAAAATTCCTTCCCTTCCTAGCAGTCTGCATGGGTCTCCAATACCTTCACCTATCTAAGACTGAAAAACAAATATATATATTTGTTAATATATTTGTTTAATATATATATTATATATATATTAAATAAAAGACTCAATATGAGTTGACAATGGTAATGGTTTAGTCTGGGGTAATGGGGGCAAAGAGGAATTTTGGATTACAAACACCAAATCAGAATCAGATTGAAAGTTATATAACAAAGGGGGAGCAGTTTAAGTCAAAAAAGCTGTGTAAATTTCCTCAGCAGTAAAGGACTGAGGATTATGGAGATAAAGTGAAACTTTATTGAAAGATAAATAATTCAAGATACAAAATAATGAAACATTTCAAAAAAGTGCAATTGATGAAACTGCAGTAGCAGTGAATTTTTTAACTCAGTTTGAGTGGCACATGATTTATAGAAACCTGCTCAATCTCTGTCTCAGTTTTAAAGTTGTAGTACAGATTGGCCTAATATTGATGTCTGGTAGGATGCTTAATAAATTGAAGCAGATGTTACTATATCAAGGCAAAAAAGCAAAGAGGCTTGAGTCAAGTACAGCAACAGAGAACCATGGAAGTCAGTCAGTCACAGACTAAATGTAACCCAAAGCAAATGTGCACAGCCTCAGTCAGGTTTGTTTTGTGTTTGAGGTGTGTTTTTTCTGTTTGTTTGTTTGTTTGATTGATTGTAACTTTTGGAATGTCAGTACGCAGCTTAGATTGATCTGACATAGACATATGTTAACTCCTAGGTCAGTCCCAGAAGCCAAGTGGAGAAGAACAGACCTCACTGTTTGGATATCTTACTTGCCCATCTACAGAGTTGCAATGGATGTGTTTGTATGAAAGAAGAGGAGAAAAATGCTAGACAGATCAAGCCAAAATGACTGCAGTCTACCTCTTGTCTCCAATGAGTTCACACACACAGGCTCATTTACTCTTCCCGAAAACATAGTACTGAAGAAGGAGGGAACACATTATCAATCAAGATAACCAAATACAAGTTTTACACACAGATGCCCGGCTGCCACAATGCAGGTTCAAGCTCTACTAATTTTAAATGTAACTCATAGGAAACACATTTGAAACTTGTTATTCCACTAGACAGGTTCATGCAGGTGTGCAGGGTGACAGTTTTTTCTTTGTGGACACATAAAACTAAGTAAGAGTCAATGGCAAATAAGTGAATATACAATGGCATTTTCCAAAAATGTCTAGCTTTTATACTCCTAAGTTTTTAAGCTTAAAATGGCAACATGATTGGAGGGACACCTACTTAGACCTAGGTTTGATTGTCTCTGGTGATGGATGACGTGTTCCCTCCTTCCACTGTGACTGTAGAAGCAGAACTTGTTCACCAACATGCGCATTGCTTAGAAGAGCCAAGGGGTAGCTTTGAGTTGCTTTGGTTGCATCCATATAGGGTCTGATTTCCTTCTCTGAATAATAAATCTTGTTCTCCCATCAGGTAATGAACATACAAGGATATTAGGAGGAGTGTGAGAAAAGGTCTGTGCCTAAAAATGATGCAGAAATATGTAACAAATATGTGTTGAAGATCACTTAGTAAGTAAGTGGTACTGAGAGGAGGGAATGGATATTTCAATTTATATCACTTTTTAAGACTTAACAAAAAGGTTTGTCTATTTTAAAAGAGTTACACAGACAGGGAGTTACAAAGAGGTGGATCTTTTCTCTGCTGGTCTGGTCTTAAGGTAGTGGCAGCCAGAAGCTGGAGCTTCATGCGGTTCTCACAGGCTGGGTGGCATGGACCATCGGCTGCTTTCCCCAGAACATTTGCAATGAATTCTGAGTAGTTCAACTGGGAATTTTATTGCAGAAAAACTAAAAGCAAAAAATACCATTGTTGGACTGCCGAGTTTTAGGAAATTTCCATTGGTGGCTTGAAGTATTCCAGCTTGATTTTTGAGCTTCTATGGGTCACCTACTGTGATCCCTGGTAGCTGTGGCTATCTTGCCTTACCTGGCATCGCAGCATAGAGCCCTTTGTATTAAATTCGGGCGCACCACCTTCACTATTTTTTATTTGTTGTTTGTTTTTAATATTTTATTATTATTATTATTAAAATTTATAATACAGTTCCATATTCCCTAATCCCCAATTCATTCCAATCCTCCCAAATTCCCTCCCCCACCCCCACCCCCAGTTCCTCTATATCATTACTAACATATAGTTCTTGATACACATTCATATGTCCATCATTGCGGGCATGGACCATGGCAGAGCATCCAGAATCCTATTGTCAAGATATAGTAGACAGATTCATTGTAAGTCCATCTTTGTCTGGAAGCAGAAATGCATACTACACTGCATCCTCACATCTGGTTGTTAGTCTCCATTTCACAGATACTGTACATCCCCTTAAACAAAAAGTCATAATACAAAATCAGCAATAGAAAGAAAAAATAGAAATTGACAATGCCATGAAGTTAAATGACATGTTCCTAGATATGACAGTTTCCATTCCACGGCTACTATATATCCCCTTAAATGAATAACCACAAAACAAAGTCAACATCTGTGTCCTTTATGATATTGTTTTTGCATCAAGCATGTATTGATGTTCGTATTGGTGAGGAAACAAGGGAAAGTATTGAAGGTGAGGACAGAGAGGGCAGTATCTGGTCTGGGGCATGGAATTATGAGCTTATAAGCAGGTGTTCAAGTGCACATGCAATCAAAGGTGTTAAGGTAGAGCATGAGCAGAGGTACAAACAAGAGTATCCCAAGTACTCAGTCAGTTAAGTGATCTTCATCCTAAAATTCTGCTGAGCTGTTATTCATGATTCTACAAATGTGAAGCTTGCTCCCACGGTCTGCATCTATCTCTCCACATGTACTGTTCTGTTCATCCAAAGGGAGTCATGGAGGTGTGTTCAATTGTGCCCTGGCCTCCTGAGGGGCAAGTATTAAGGGACCTCAGGAAGAATGTGTTTCCAGAGTACCTAGGGCTTCCAGTGCCCAGATATTCTCTTTACTGTTGATACTACAGTTTCACCAATGGATTGAGGAGTAGTTGCAGATGATCTCTTACTTCTTTCTGGAAACAAGCCATCACTTGATGCTCTGAGGGTCATGAAGATGGCTGTCTTAGATTATAATGGTCACCATCATTGCAGGCGAGTGGGCCTTTACCAATATAAGAAAATCAAAACAAAGGCAGTCTAAGTTATTGAAGTGACTGAGTTAGCCTTTAACTGAATTCCCAACATGAATCAAAAAGTGTCACAGTCTTTCCAGCTTCTGTTCTATCAGTAGCATTCAGAGTATGGATTAGGAGCCCTTCATTTAAACACTAGTTAACAATATATACACTCAGTTGTTGTAGCACAAAACTTGCTTTGCAAAATCTTTGCAGTCTTGTTTGTGTTCAATGTGTATCTCTGCTGCTGTTTTATGACAGATTACTGGATACTGCAACAACAACAATCATATACAATCGTGGTGACAATTCACTAAGGGATACATGTGCGCTCTCCCCAGCAGGACAATGATATGAAACATGAATGAGGATGCCAGGCAAAGAGCCTCTCTGCCTCTCGGTCCTCTGACTTCTGCTCACACTAAAATAGCCTTTGCTCCAATTCACTCTCAGGGCACGACCAGGACACAGGCCCTAGTGTGGTCAACCAATCAGATTTCTACTAATCCAACTTTTCTTGAAACTGAGAATCCAGATTTTGGGGCGCTTTCTTACCTCTTAGCTCTCACCTGTTTCATTTCTAGACCACAACACCTTCCAGAGAGTGGTTTTCTCCTCATCTGGATTCGTGATAGAAACAGTGAACAAGATAAGGT